>NC_089873.1:73240000-73522500 GCF_040182565.1 Anser cygnoides | reverse complement strand
AATCTGTTTGTTCAAGTATCTGTATTTCAAAAGAGGCTTCTAATATTTGCATGTTAAGTAGCACGCCATTTCTTTGGTCAGGAAAGTTTCTTGCATACATAGTTTTATACTGGAAAGAGACCGTACTGCTTGATAGCAAAGCTCTCAACTAGATTTGTCAGAGTTACAGTAGCATGAGTGGCTTCACTGTAGTTTTGCTTTACCTTAGAATCTCTCATCACAGACTTCAGACTTTGTAACAGAGTAAATTAAGAACCTGGTCATGTGAAATTATTTATGATTTTGTTCAGCTGAACTTAAAAAAAAAAAAGTGTTTACTGGATTCAGCAGATAACTTTAGAGAGAGCTTCTGTGTGATTTTTGAATGAAAGACGAATGATTTATCAAATGTCATTTCAGTATGTGCAGTCTTTATGTATGGTAGGAAGCAAACAATTATTAAGGAGGAGGACTAATAGCAAATTGAGATCAGAAAATCTAATATGCACACCTTCGTCACCTGCTCTTTTTGGATGTGTCTGTGTGAATCATCCTTTGAATTTATGTTAAGCATTTGATAAATTTATGGTATTGTCCCAAATGTTCATTTCCTCCATGCTGTGTGAGTCCCTCCAAGTCTTATTTTGCACACTAGTGATATAATCTAATTATCTACAGCCATTTTGAAAAAGCTTGAATCTTTCTTAACCATTCCTAGTGTAAGTTACAATTGAGTTCACTTACTGTGGGGATTTGAAAGACAGTCGTGGGGATCAGACACTGAGAGTTCATACCCGTATGAAAGTAACAGAAGAATTACAATGCTCTGTGGAGCTTTGATTAACTGTCTCCAGAGTAAATACAACCCCTGGAAACAAAAGCTTTCTCTCACACCAGGCCCCAGAACTGGCAACTTTAGCACATTCTCTTTGTTCACCTCCAGGATGGCTGGCAGGTTCAGCCAAAGGAGAGAGACTGTAAATTACAACAAAAAGGGAATTAGAAGATGTTATTTTAATCAGACTACTGAATGACTTCATTGCTGAGCTAGTGCACGGTGTGCACAGTAATAAGACTTTTGTAGACCCGGTGCAGTAGCTTTCACTGTGGAGTTGTGCTGGAGTAGGCTCAGAAAGAAATCTTTCAACACACTCTTACAGTTGAACAACCAGCAAGGTCTGTATCCCTTCCCCTGTACTTCCATTGTAGCTGCCTGACATGTCTCTTTGGGTAAGCAAAAAACTTGAATTATTTTAGCTAGTCCATCAGGCACCAATTTTGCAAAACGTGATCTGCTAATGAGGACGCAAGCGCTCACAGAGGGCCCAGCATTGTTCCAAGAGAGGGTCAGGGAATCCTTGCTAGGACATGCTGTTGAATGATTAACTTTCACTGAAGTCCTTTGCATTATTTCAGTCTGCCCTTGTTCTTAGACAGAAATGCAAAATAATAGAAAGTGCCATGTGCTGTTCTGTGTTTTATGTTGCCAGAACTAAAATCTCTCTGTTAATTACTGGACCTAGTTTCCCGCTCTGCCAAAACTCTACTGTGAAGACTAGCTGTATTTCCTTGCAGTATTTCAAGTGAGACATTTACGGCCAGTGTTGGCCAAAGAAAGGATTTTAAATTGCTCCTTCATTTTGAATTATCTTCCCTGTTGACTGTATACTTCTTCACACTCAGCAAATGCACTTTCTATAGGCTCTAAACATCTCTCAGAAAAAGCAACATGTCTTTCCCACAGCAAGGATCAAGAGCTGTCCCTTAGAATCTGTTACTGAGACTTTGTGTATGTGAAGCAAAACCAAACTGCAGGATTGAATTTTTCAAGGGAACTGTACCTGCCATTATTTAAAAGAAAAAAAAAAATTCTCTTGGACTTTGCCATCACATAAATGTCTGAACAAGGAGCAACAAGACTAACAAACAGTAGCATAGTTGGAAACTTAATAAATAAAATTACTAGCTTTGAATCTTTTTAAGAGGATAATTTACAGAAGAACCTTAGTGTTCTGGGTGTATCTGCAGCATAGTGGGGTGGTTGCTGTGACTAGATAAACCTTTCATATTGGGAGGGAAAGTGATGGAAGTCAGGAAAGTTCTTTGGTGCAAGGCCATGCATTTGTGGATAATGCACACAGCTCTTGTTTCCAGGTAAAGGTCCACACCACCATCAGCACAGGAGGACCACACCTATCCTTTCTGCTTGCTCCACTACTAAAAGCTCTCCTGTCTGATCAGGGCAATCTGTGTGTTCACATCCTCTATTATTCACTTGCTTTGGCTAATATCACTGACACATGTACATGCACACCAAGTTCACCATTCCTAGTAGTTCTTTATGTCACCAGGCAAGGCAAGCTTTGCTCCACAAAATCCAGCTTGAGTCAAACTTGTCCTGCAACACACTGCTTTGCAAGGTATTATATTTATTCATACTTATTCCGTTAGGAAACTGGCTAAATTGCAATTTTTATTTATTCTTTAAAGGGTGCTAATCAGCCTTTAATTTTTAATGAAGACTAAGACTATTCTGGACTGCTTTCTCCAGCTGTTGTGAACAACCTTTTACAAGATAGCAGGTTTCCCCCACCATTTTCCCCCACCATCCTGTGACTAGTGGTGTTCCCCAAGGGTTGGTGCTGGGTGTGGTCTTGTTCAACATCTTCATCGACAACCTTGATGAGGGAATAGTGTCCACCCTCAGCAAGATGATACAAAGCTGGGAGGAGTGGCTGACACGCTAGAAGGCTGTGCTGCCATTCAGCGAGACCTGGACAGGCTGGAGAGCTGGGCAGGAAGAAACCAAATGAGGTTTAACAAGAGCAAGCGTAGAGTCCTGCACCTGGGAAGGAACAACTGCATGTATCAGTACAGGCTGGGGAATGACCTGCTGGAGAGGAGCTCTGCAGAGAAGGACCTTGGGGGTCCTGGTGGATGACAGGTTGGCCATGAGCGAGCAGTGTGCCCTGGTGGCCAAGAAGGCCAATGGGATCCTGGCATGCATAAAAAGGAGCATGGCCAGCAGGTCAAGGGAGGTGATCCTCCCACTCTACTCTGCCCTAGACAGGCCTCACCTGGAGTACTGTGTCCAGTTCTGGGCTCCCCAGTACAAAAAAAGATCTCCTGGAAAGAGTCCAGCGGAGGGTCACAAAAATGATACAGGGCCTGGAGCATCTTCCCTATGGGGAAAGGCTGAGAGACCTGGGTGTGTTCAGCCTTGAGAAAAGAAGACTGAGAGGGGATCTTATCAATGTTTATAAATATCTTAAGTGCAGGAGACAGAGGTATATGGCCAACCTCTTTTCAGTGGTTTGTGGGGATAGGACAATGGGCAATGGCCACAAAATGGAGCACAGGAAGTTCCGCGCCAACATGTGAAATAACTTCTTCATGGTAAGGGTAATGGAGCACTGGAACAGGCTGCCCAGGGAAGTTGTGGGGTCTCCTTCTCTGGAGATGTTCAGGGCCCATCTGGACGCCTACCTGGGCAACCTGCTTTAGGGAACCTGCTTTGGCATGGGGGTTGGACCCGATGATCTCTTGAGGTCCCTTCCGACCCCTACAATTCTGTGATTCTGTGATTTATGTTTTTTTTAATCCACCCCATGAAATCCTGAGGACAGTAGCCTGCATCCTCCTGCTCTGTTCATAATAATACTGTATTTCATGGAGGAAGGCCAGGCAGGTGGCTTCTGGTTCCAGAGTCTAGCAGGTCCCAGTGGAAGGATGGAAGCATCAAAACTGCCGAAGTCCCAAGTGCCAGCCAAAGGGCAAGGAGCTTATAAACCAGCAGGGAGTGGTGACTTCTGAGAAGAAGCAGGATGATGGACTCGAAGGGACTTTGAGATGTGCTGAGACTGCTGCAGACCAGGTAGGTCCTACTTCCAGGTAAGCAGAATAAGTAAGAGATGGTGAAAAACAGCCAAGCCCCCAAAAGATGCACCCTGCAACAACATAGGGATCAGGTGGGGAAATAATTACTTCTAATTCATTTATTCTCTTCTGTCTCATTTTAGAACAAGGTGGTAAGAGGTGGAGGGTGAAGGGAATGAATCTAGTGTTTGAGTTTAAAAGCCTTATAAGGAATTTTAGTGTAGTTAGGGTACAAGCCTGGGCAGACACATTTCGGCGTCATGCCTCAATATTTGTCATTCAATGACATTCTTTGTTTAATGCCTCAGTATTTGACATCACTTTTGTAGTCTCCTGTATTGCTAGAGTTTTTAAATTTCTGGCATTGTGTGTAGTGATGTTACCAAAGTCATGCTAGTGAAAAGCGTAAAAACCAGTACGAGCCTTAGTTTGCAGAGGGAAGTAATCTAGAGAGTGGGTGCTAAAAATAGCTACATGTCTTTGCCAAGAAAATAAATGATAAAGATAAAGCAAATTTCTGTGCAGGTTGTGTGGGGTCTTAGATGTCCTTTTCTCTTACGGCCCTGCCTTGTGGCGGTGTCTTCAGGAGCTTGGGGAGCAGCCATGACCGCAATACTCTCTCATGGTGTGCTTCCCTGCAGAGCCTTCCCAGTCATACTGAGCACCCTGTCAAGCCACTTGCCAAGTATGGGAGGTCCCCTTTGTCATGGAGGGCACCACATGGGGCTGCACACTTGCCAGACATCCCTGGGCAGCAAATTGGATCTTGGCAGCAGCCCTAGCTTGCCTCTCCAAACACAGCATGAATGTTTCCCCTGCGTGGTCTTCTGTGGTGTCTAGAGAAAGTCTTCAAAAGTCCTAATGGTTTTGCTTGACTGTGCTTAACCTGCTGACTGACGAAGGCTAGGATTGATCACATCAGTTTGTCGTTCAGCACCTTGGAGCCAGGCCACCCCTTTAGCAGGACAGGCGTCTGTGTCATTAGGATTTTACCACTTCATTACTTACCTGAACAGCCATCTCTTGCAGCATATGGTTTGCTATTGTTGGCCTCATATTAGAATGAGAAAAAAAAATGCCCACATGAAGAAAAAAAAAAAAAAAAAGAAGAAGAAGAACAGAATTCAAGGTTGCTCCTTAAATTTGTGAGTTTCTGTTGCTTGCATCGGAGAAATGAGGGATTTGGGCTTGTTCCTACCCCCTCAGACCTTCTACTGTTTTCTAATTTCTTCTAGTTACATTCTTGTTCTTCCCCAGTCACAGTTCTCTCATCTCAAGTCTGCACTAAGTCATGAGCATGTGCATGTGTTGTTCATCACACCATGAGGACCTCGCTAGCTTTACATCTTCTTGATGCAGTTTTGTATGGATGATTGCAGAGTTTGCAGATCCTTTTTCCCCTCCCTCATAGCTGTTCATGAGGTTTTGAGTTCTTTTATTCAGCAAGCCTTGCTGCCATGGCTTTCTTTTCTGTGGTTTGGATGCTGAGGCTAGCATTAGTGCCAGTGCCATATTGCTTGTTTTCAGCAGCATTGCTGGACTACCTAACTTTTTTCTGACTCGGACCTAATCTCTCAGTTTGGTTATCTGTAGCATTTGAAGTCTGCCTCCAGCTGTCTTGGGGGAGCTGTGGGGTCCTGTGGGTACTGGACTGCTGCTCATGTATCAGCTTCACTGCTGACTTCTCCTGTGACCCTGGAGAAGTCATTTTGGATGCAGTTTTCAAAAGCCCTGCTGAAAGTAAGTGAGACTTCTGCTCATAAGCCACTTCAGCCTTTCAGAGCATCATTTCATGTCTTTACTGTCTGCCTGTCCTCCCACCTCTCCTCTCACAGCTTGTTCAGACTCTTGTCAGCTCTTGGGGGCCCCACTGCTTTCTGTTGCTGTTTCTGTATATGTGCCTTTGGCCTAACGTGAGGAGATCCTGGTCCCAGTTAATAGCAGCAGTGTCTCAGAGCAGACAAACACAGGACAGGGATGGAGTTTATGATGAATGAATCTGAAATCTAGGCTGGACTGCCCTGACCAGTGGATGTTTGTAGTCAGTGCTCTTCTCTGTTAATCACTTATGCACAGTGGACCGAATAAATAGGTGTGTGCAGGGCTAGGTGCAGCCCTGTTTAACATCAAGGAGAAGGAGTTTGAATCTGCAGACTGGGTCACAGAAGATGAGAGGGAAAGTACTGGAGTCCTTGAGACAGCCCACATGTGGTGGATGGGTGTCTCCCATCCACCCATTAGCTGCCCTAAGGAAATCTTTACCCAGTGGTGATGAAAAGAAAGATGCAGAATGTACAGGTGGGACTGTAGGCTACTGCAGATTTGTTTTCTCTAATTTTGGTTAATGAAATAGAAAACACTGATGTGTAAAACATGACAAAACAGTAATAAATAAATAAATATTGCCAGGGAGATTATTCCTCCAGCATTTCCAGGTACATGTTAAGATATTTGAATCAATGTTTTAAAAGTAGGATTTTAAAGCAGAAAATGCAATACATGGGGTGACTTAAATGAATGATAAATACACATCAGTTCCATCAGAGGCTGATCTGAGGTGTGCAAGAGATGCTACTGGGTACTGGGAATTCTTGCCGTTTGTGCTGTTTCTTTGCAAGCAGGAATTCAGTGTTTTAGCTTCACAGCTCTGCTTTGTAAATCTGGTATAGCATTGCTCCCTGGAGTCTATGCGAGACTGTAAGTATTCCGTGTGACAAATTTTTAGCACTTGACTGTTATGCCACACTTGTGTAATTAGCAACTTAACATCAGAGGGTATCTAGAAAGTTAAGGTAAAATGGAAAACCTAGTCAACCTGATTTTCTATTTTAAATTTAAACAGATAAGAAAACACACCCCAAATACATATTGTTCCCTTCTGTGGACAGATTCTCTCAAACGTTTATTAGAGTCTTTAATTTTTTATTTATTTATTTATTTTGTTTTTAACCAAGGGCATAACTGGCTGAATGTATATCAAAAATTGTTATTCATGCTAATATTTTCAAATTAGAAGCTATCTGTGGTGTATTTTGCAGAAACTGTTTTAGTGCTAGCCAAAACTTTAAAGCTGCAGTTACTGAAGTTCTGGCAAGACAGAGACCTAATGTTGCTTTAAAGGAGCAATGCCATGTGTGTGCTTGATTTACATTTAGGAGCACTTTTGACAGACGGAAGGTCTCAAGCTTATTAATTTTACAAGTCAGGCACATAGTTCAGTGTCTGTGTTGTCTATGCTGAATGAGTGTCAGTCTGCTTTCCCAAAAAGGCTAGGCTGAGGCGGAATATTGGGTCAGAGCATGAAATAACTGGGACTTCACTGTATTGTGGCTTCTGGGTCCCACATGGGTTTCCAGATGTGCTCATGGGAGCTCAACACCTGAATCCCATTGACTTGCCTGCTTAAATGGCAACCCAAATAAGTGAGTGCCAGCCCTAAAGAGCTCACAAACACCAATTTTATGATCCTCCCACCATGTCATTTCCACAGGACTCTCTTCTCTGCCAGATTGAACACAGCACAGCCCAACCACATGAAACCCATCTGGCTGACTGCAAGGTTGCTGATTACAGAGCCAGCTTCAGAGTCAACTTGGCCCCAACTGCAAAGTTAATTGGAAATATTTGTCCAGTGAACTCGCCTTGTGGATTTCATGCGCTGTTTGATTTCCTCATTCTTGGTGTTTAATCTGTCATATCATAACACGTGGTTTAGCGCAGTTGCTTGGCACTGTCTGGTGGAGCAGGAAGGACAGCATGTGAAGATAGGAGACGGTATAGGTCCCAGCGGGGTGAGTTTGTGGCTAGAGAGCAAGTCCCCATGTGTGCCCCCACCTCCCCACCCCCCACAACAGGAATGCCTGGTGGGGACAGGGGGCCTGCGGCAAAGTTTTCATACAGAGATGTTGGAGGAGGAGGGTTGATGGACAACTCCCTGCTGATAGCAGGCACTCCTTGGGTCATTGGCATTGAATACAATGCCCTCCTTTGGGCAGAAGCGATAGAAGTAGCATATCTCTGTGCAGGATCATTGGCTGCTTACCTCAGTGTAATTACCAAGTAACCCTAATTGTGTTTGTTCTTTAATCCAAAATGTTCTTAAAGACTCAAAATCAAGTCATCTATCCTCTTCAAATTAGAAACATTTATTTCACTGCTGCTCTAAAAATAAGTAAATTTCTTCTTCCTTGCTCTTTTTACATTAGTTGAGCAAAATCTTGACTTTGTTTTTAAGCCTTTTCACCTTTTTCTTTTTTGTCTTAAGCACTAGTTACAAGAAAATGAAAGGAATTAGAAAATTATTATAGGATTATGACAGACTCTTGCTCATACACAAAAGACATGTTGATTCCTTGTCCTCCAAAGAGAGCAATACAAGTTCTGCGGTTAAATCTGGCGTAGCCAAATATAAAGGGAGCTCATGTGCAGTAATGTATGCGGTAGGTAATAATGTAATACATGGAAAAAGCTTTGATTAAAAAGCACACCCCCCAAACAAAAGTTGTCTCTAAAGGAGTAGCAAAAACCTCTTTCAAGTTTTAGTGAATTTAAGAAAAAAAAAGAAAAAAGAAAAAAAAAAAACATTCTTCACTTACAATTGTGAAGAAATGGCTATTTCTGTCTATGGTAAACAGCAAAAGTGGGTACATTTCTGATTTGTTGATCTTCTAATACATTTTTGCTGTCTCTTTCTCCTCAGCAGGGAGATGCTTTGCTGCAAGGGTGGACATTTTTCTAATTCCATACTTATTTCCCATATAGTGTAAAATTAGTTTGGACACCAAAATAATTCATTGGATGCTGCTTTGTGACTTATCCTCCACATTTAATTTTCAATAAGTAGAAATGCCCCCATATATATCCTCTTCCTTGTAACCACAACTATGTCCACTGTTTTTAAAACGGTACTTTATATACAAGAAAGAAACTTTTCTTGTGTGTGGAAAATGACATACAGCTCTCTGGATTCCTGTTTGTTACAAAATCTGACCAAAAAGCATAATTACTTAAAAAACCTACTGAGTGGACTTTCAGCTGTTTGAAGCTCCCAGCTAACAAAGGGTCAGTCTTAAACCATGAACTCTAAGCGCACTGCTTGCAAACCATGAATTTCATGTCAATGAGAATCTTGCATCAGTGAGGAGTTCAGGATGTGGCCGTATGCATTACCCTGTTGCTTATTCCAGTTCCTGTTTTCTTCTCCCTTTGAAAGCCCTGTTTGAAGCTGCTTCTTAATCTCATAAGTTGTTGACTTGAAAGTGCCTATCAACCCTCTTAAGTATGAGTCATACCAGCCCTCAGTCATCAGTATTGTCTAGAAATGTAATGTTTCCCTTCTCATCTCTTCTTACCCCTTTAACCAAGGGCAGCAATGATTCATACTGTAAAAGAGCTTGATTTGCATTTGATATGAGTCAACTAATTCAAGATCAAGAAACAGCATCAAACAGGCCTTATAAAAAGAGAAGGAAGCTTTCTTGTTTACTGTGACTGTGAGTGACAATTAGTGGCTGACTTAAAAGTAGAAGCATGGACATTATACTTGAAAAATCAAAAGGTAGATTATACTGTCTTGAAAAACCCTTCACGCAGACACTACAGATGTTAGAAGAAATTAATATATGTTGAAATGTATTATGTTCCAAGTAAATCAAAATGATCTGTTTCTTTCTTAAACATACTTGCCAAGGAAATGTTTCTGTGTTTATTTATTTACAGAAATCTTTGTGAAAGACTCTTTACAGAGGAGCAAAATTACAAAAAAAAAAATAAAAATCATAAGAAATCCTTTTAGGAATGCACTTAAACTGTACAAATCTCATCTTTGTTTTAGACATAAGTAATTATGTGCTTACCTGCTACTGATGTCTGCAGGCTTAAAACACCTCTTTAAAGTTGAGTACGTTCATAAATGATTTTTCTTCATTGAGGTCTAAATGCATAAAATGGGGCAGAGATACAAGCAGGGTCAAGACAGGCCAAATGGCTGTAATAAATCAGTAGGTTCTTTGCTTGCAAATCTAGAAATTTACTTCAGGGATCTTGAGCTACTACCATTGGTCAATACTGGCTGAGTGATACAGATATGCAGTAGCAGGCCTTGTGGGAAGACTGCATCCTGTAGTCTCGTGGCAAATTAATATATGCACTACAAATCTTGTCTTTTAGCCTCTCTTTTTCAAAACTCACTTTGCACAGATGATGGCTTGTTTCTTTAAACTGTTTTGAAAGACGAGTCTGGAGAGGATAGAAAGGGAAACAAATTTGTAATAACACAATAAAGGAATTAGTATGTCTGTTTTTCCTTTGCTTGTCTCCTGATAGTCAGCTTCGGTTACTTCCCTTTTTCCATCATCATGGTTGTCTACCTGAACCATACACTATGTGAGGCCTGTCTTGTATGTTTAAATGGTGGCCAATAATCAGTTGGAGTTTTCAATGTCAGGTAGTGACTACTTACAGGAGCAAGGGAGATGAATCCCTTGTCAAAATCAGGCTGCTTACATTAATAGTTGTAAACTAAATAGATAAAACATGTTATCAGACCTCCCTGAGGACCCATTGCCTTTTCATTTCTCCATGAAGGAGGGGAAAAAAATTGTGACAATGCAGCAAATTCTGCATAGCTTCCTGTCAGACTCTGAGCTCGTGCTCATTTGCTTGTAGCTCTCCATAATGTTTTGTTCAGTCCTTTCCACTGAGTTGGTTGATCCTTGCTCTCTTTTCTAGTGTGCTCTGTTTTGGAGCTTCAAGCATCTTGTTTCTTTTTCCTCTTCCTTTTATGCAAGTTTAAGATGGCCACTATTTGTATGGCCTTTCTGAGTCATATTCTCAGAGAAATGAACAAACTTGTTTTACAGGAAACAAGTGATTTTTATAACTGCATTTGCTGTCAAATACCTTGTGTGTGCTATTTTGTGACTACGAAGACTTTAATTCATGTGATATATTGTCATGGTATGTCTTTCGCTTCATTTTTTTTCTTCTGTTTATAAAAATTTTCAAAAATGTTTCATAGCATTATTAGTTCTCCTAGGTAGGTAATTTCTTGTATGCAAACACAGGTTTTATATGTGTGATCACATATTTTATGGTTATATAATCTAATGGTGATATTTCTGGAAATTAAGAATAATAATTCCAAATCAAAACAGGAATAGTTATTCATCTAAACACATAAATCTATCTAAAGTAAATGAGGACTATAGGTCTAACCTTGTTTAAATTACAATCACAGTTTCTCCCCCCACCCCAGTTTCTGAATATTCCTATTTTTCACTTTTGGTATCATGTTTTTGTTTGTTTGTTTTTCCCCTCTAATGTCTGCACTATTTTTGAGGCAAATACCATGTGCTTCTAACCAGTCTTCTCCAATTCTGATATGCATACATCTTTCAGGTACTATATTTTGTATTTCTTATTTTAAGTTTTCAGACACTACTGATCTAGAACTTTTAATTACCATCTACAACATACATTTCTTCTCCAAAGCTGTTAAAAGGAGTAGTTTTATGTTCAGAAGGGCAGTCAGCCTTAATTGCTGGTATTACCTTTTGTAAAGTCTTATTATGGTCTCTTGCAGTGACAGACCGCATCCTGTCTGGGACTGAGAACATTTTCGTGAACATTTTTACATGAACAACATCAGACTTGGTGTTTGTACTACCTCTGTTTTATTGAAGGCTCAGACAAAGTGTCTGCTGACATGAGGGTTTTTCCAGTTTATGTTCTAGCTATAAATCATCCAACTGCAACTGAAAGAATAACCTCTTCATTCAAAGTTGTGTTTGTGAAACCCTTTTCTACACCACTGTCATAAATGGCTTGCAGTCTGCTTCTGTGAGTATTGTCATTCCATCCAGAAACCCTTTTTTCATGCATACAAAAGCATAGCAGACTTTTCTTTTTTTCTGTCCATATTCACTGGCATCCACCTAAAGCTAGATTTTCTGCAGCATTAATTACAACCTCTGGTGATTCCCATTTCTGCAAAAAATGTTGCAAGGCCTTCATAATGGACTCACTGGGCAACTTGGTATAGCAAATAGCATCAGAGAATCAAAGGAAGGGTGTCTTCTTTATAAACACTTCTTAGGCTACCTGTCATGTTTAGTAACTTTCATACACTATCTTTTTTTTCCAGATTAATATTTTTGGATCAATAGTTATGGCAGACAGACTGGATATAATTTTTTTAGCCAAATGTATCATTCCTTCTCTGTAAGTAGAGAAGTACTGATAATTTTCTATGACCCTCCCCCCAACAGGGCCCCTCAATCACTCTATTTTTTTTCACTCCATAAGTTAATTATTCACCCCTAAATTTACATTGCTGTCTGACAAGTTTCAGGCTTACACCACAAAATCCATGTCTGCGATCCCACTCTATCATTTATACTCACAGCAAAATACCATCGGTAAACTCCATTGCCTTCAGTATCTTGCCATGCTGGGATATCATTTTGTGAAATGATATGGGTGCAGAGCAAAGCTTAAAAGTTACAATAAAGCATTGTATTCAAATGGGGGAAGTTAAAATTTGGTGGAAATTAATTGTTGTTTAAAAAACTTTCCACAGCCTAGGTAAAGTACGTAGGTGAGATGAGAAGGCAAGGGGTATTGGCAAAAATAAAAATAAAAATAAAAATAAAATAAAAAGAGCAAAAAACTTTTGATAAGAAATGTCTTTCCTAGTAGATAGCTGGATTTCTTATCGCCTTAGGATGTAGGTGTAGGAAGCGTTTCCCCTTTCTCTTCAGAAGCTGGTAGAAAAAAAAAAAAAAACTCCAAAGAAGCATGTGTTCTCTGCTAGATTGAGTAATAAGTCTAATTTCTTCCTTAAATTATTGTCTAAGTACACATCTAGGTATGTGTTGGCATGTATATAACAAGGAAATCGAGTTCTGTTAACTTTATTTTATATTCCATTGATAGCTTTTCTATGCCATTAAAAACATCTGAGGATATATTTTCTACCTTTTAGTGGCTTCTGTCCTCCTCCTGTATTCACTGTCTTAACAACCTAATTTCTGGCATTTTCACCCCTTGAGTAAGTACTCCCTTTCCTGAAAATGTTTTGTAAGAAAACAATTATAAATGTTATTTCTTCAAGATTTTGTTATACTTTCACATGGAGTTCATATCCACACGTAACGGCTTGAGTTCACTCCAGTGGGATCAAAGAAAGCTTTTAGCAACTTGTTTTCACCATATATAGGTTTTCTCTTCAAAACCAGTTTTTGTAACTCCAGCTACCTAATAGTCTTTATAAACTCTGCATGTAAGAATAACTCGTGCACCTAAGTCTAACCTACAAAAACATGATATTTCACTTACTGGTTGTAGCTTTCTTTTCAAAAAGCATCCTACCCATTTTCCTCTCTTTTATTTCAGAGTATGGGAATACCTACTGTTTCTTTTTATCCTGGGCTTTGACCAAGTCAAAGGCTTTGCTAAAGCCAAGGTATACAACATGCACCACCTTCCCCTTGCCTACAGGGCCCATCACCTTGCCACAGAAAGCAACAGAGTTGGTGAGCATGTTTTGTCCTTGTTAAATCTATGCTGACTGCTCCCAGTCAGCTTCTTGTCCTTCTCATGCATGGAAATGACTTCCAGGAGGATTTGCTCCATAACCTTCCCAGGAACCAAGGTGTGTGTAGCTGGTTGGCCTTGATCCTCCTTGCCACCTTCTTGCAGATGGGTGTGGAATTTTCCTCTCTCCAGTGATCAGCATTCTCCCCCGACTGCTATGACTTCTTGAAGGTGACAGAGCAGCCTCACAATGACATTGGCCTGCTCTTTCAGCTCCCTTGGATACATCTCCACTCCATGGAGTCCTGTACGTCCAGGTGGGTTAAGTGATCCCTAACTTAATTTTCCTTTCTTGGGGGTTCTGCTTCCTCCTCACGGACTGTGCTAGGCTCAGGGATCTGGGAGATCTTGGGGCAAACCCTACGAGTAAAAACTGAGACAAAAAAGGCATTGTGTACCTTAGTCTTTTCTTAGTCATTTCCTCATCACTAAATCCCCATGAACAATGGGCCCATGTGGCTCTTCACCTTCCTTTCGCTATTATATATATACAAACAAACAAACAAAAAAACCCACCACCTTCTTGCCCATCACATCCCCTACTAGTTCCAGCCCTGGAGGACCAAGCAGTGTCTCTGTAGTCCTCCTGGGTAGCCTGTCTCCACTTTTGCCTTCTACGGGCTTCCTTCTTGTAACTAAATCATATCAGTTTTCCCCTTGATTTATGTCTGTGATCCATATCAAATTATGATTATGAATTTAAGCAGTCAGAGTCAAACATTTGTTATAAATAGCTCAAAAGTCTTTCTATCTTCTTACCTCTCCTATGTGGATAGAAATTTCTATCTCCATAGTTTCCTTTTTCCTAAAATGGTATCATTATGATTTCTGTAATTTAGAATGAGAACTAGCTTTATTTTCTCTGTTCAATAAACCTAATGATTTTGACCCAGTACAATTCAAAATAATCACAATTTTTGTCTTCCTGCCACTCACTGTCTTCACGAGGAGGTGAATATTGCTTGAACCTCTTCTAGTTGTGTGCCACCTTTATTGGCTCTGTGACCGGCATTAGCTTTTCCAAACCCTGCACTTATTCTTTCATCCTTTCCTCAAGTTCTGGAGGTCACCTCTAAATTTATGGCACCAGATAATGCTCATGAGTTGACATCACTCTAGTGATGTCTAGCAAGTCTTTTATAAAATAAGCAAGCTCACAGCCTATGAAAAAAAGGTATTTATAAGATACAGAGGCAGAAGGGGGCTCTTCATGAAGCCAGCTAATTCTAAAAACACAATGAAATCAAAAAGTTCCATGCCTTTTAGAGAGCTAGTTCTCTTGCAGAGTGTGTCTTCTTTTGCTCTAACCCACAAAAACATTGCCATCATTCTCTCAGGAGCAATAATACAGTCTTCTTTTTAATCATATTCCAGTTCTTCTTGCGCTTGATCTGGAAAGGAAAATACAGGAGGCTAATACTTGGCAAACTCTTTTTGTATAGCAGTTGAGAAAAAATAGAAGCACCACTGAGCCAATAATCAGAGAAAATTTATATGCAAAGCCAATTGTGAAAATATGTATTTGATTTTTGAAAATATTTCCAGGCTTACTTGCCTTCCACAATATTTGAAAGAAACTAAATTAATTCAGATTTCTACAGTTTTCTCTGTGAACTATCTTTCTCTCTGTATAGTCCATGCACATTTACTGAAGGTGCTGATACTTAAGATGATGTTCTGCTCTTTGCCTGAGACTGCTGCCTAGCTAGGAATATTTACATTGCACAGCATATATTCTGAAGGTTCTTTGGGTGTACATTTTGAAAATTATTTTATTTCAGTGTTCAAGCTTTCGGGAATTCACATTTTCCCAATAAGCTTTGAACTGCTCAAATTTATTGGAGGACAAAAATGAATCATAAACAGAATTTGAGTAAAAATTTTCCATTTCTAATGATTTATTTACTGATCATCTTACCCACTCTTGCAGTGCAAAAATGGGGGGGGGGGGGGCACTTACAGATGATAACTGAACACCTGTAAATTCATCTTTTATTTGTATAAGACAATGCAACTGTCATTCTTACAGTTTCAGAGGAATGACACAGAATGCTTTTGGTATTTTTGTCTGTAATACATAGCACAGTTTGTAGAGCCAGACTGATTTTTATTAGAATAAACATAAATGAGTTCAGTTTGAAGAAAGAGATCAGCAAAACTTAAAAAGTTTTCTACAATGGAATATTCAGGTTTTACAATATATGGTTACAGAATCATGTCTATGAATTGCCCATGATCTTTTTGGGCCCTGTATTTTGACTTTAAAGAATTTTGCAGAGCAGTTTTGATTTATTAAAATATTATTGAAGACTATTCCTACATACATACTATTCCTACGGAGAGTTTGAAGCATTCAGTAGTTAAATGGATAGCTTGAAGAATGCCAGTGAAATGGCATTCAGTGTTCACAGCTGATTTTCCTATGTATTGGAGCTATGTAACTTTAAGCCAGTGTGTCACAGTACATGGAGTTCCTGTGAAAGGCGATCAGGATATATATACCATAGGATTCTTATGGAGCATGCAACCACGAAAATATGGATCAGAAACGTAAAAATGGACCCAGAAATCTGCAACTATTTAGAACTGTGCAAGATGTCCACAGTGAAAACAGAAACTGTGTGAAATTTGTTTAGTTTGAGGATTTGTTTAGAAATTCAGAATAAAAACTACATTTATCCTAAGGTCTGTTTGAATTCACTAGCTTGTCTACTGACTCTAAATTCATTTTCAAATAAGCCTGGGTTGATTTATAGAGCAGTATCAAAATCACACTAAACTTGTGGTTTCATATGATTTAAACTGGCCACACTAAGAAACCAGGTAGCGCTCGGTGGTTTTGTCTGACTTTTGAGGAGATGTTTTGAGTTCACGACAGCCCCCCACTCAATATGGAGTTCTGGAGGTGCCAGCCCAGGCCTGCTGCCTCCAGGAGCCTCAGGCAAGTCCACAGGGGCCATGCAGAGGAAGCAGGACGGCTTCTGCAAAGAGTCTGTCTTTCTGGCAGTAGTAGGCATGCTTCTGTTCTACACAGAAGAAAGCATGCGTGTGTTTCTATAAGAGAGAGCTGAAAAGCTGATGCAGGGAGTATAGATTCAGGCAGAGGAGTTTCTGCTGCAAGTTCAAGACCTACTTATCCAACTGTGAGTTGAGTGTTTCTACTTGGATTATTATTCCTATTAGTGTTAACCTCTTACTTGAGCACATGCCAGATTTTATCAGCAAACCATGTTTTAAGAGAGGAATTTTTGGAATGGGGTTGATGTTTCTGTGATCGCTTCTTCTGCAACTGTCTGGTGATTCAGGAGAAAACTTACCCACTTGGAGTATAAGCCTCCATGCTTCTCATATGATATGCGTAATTTCAGATATTAAATTTACTTCTCGTGCTGTATTTATTTTAAAACTTTATTCAATCACATGTCTCTATGTGCATTTAAAAGGAGCCACAAATATTTATGAGACAATTTTAACACTTACCAATTACTTATGTGGAGCTTGATATAAAAGTAGGTACTTAAAAAGCTGTGGTTGTATCAACCTTGGCTGATATTTCCTAATTACTCATATCTAGAAGTACTATCAGCCATCACGGAGTATTACCAGCATCATTTTAAGCTCACTTCACCTTCTCCAGTCTAGATTTTATTGTAGATTTTATGCAGACATGCAGTCCCCAGTGAGAATTAAAGTAGAAGCATTAGCTTGCAAAATATAGGCCAATGACCTAATGATTCTGACATTTCCACAATACAAGCTTTACAAGAAGGCATGCAGACAGCAAAGTCTGTTTTTCTATCTCATATTTTTTTAATGGCTAAATGTTTGTAGGAAACAAAATGGATTTATTCTGCTCAATCCAGGGTATAATATCAGGACTTATCCGGTTCCGGGCCCCAGGGCTTCAGACAACTAACAAAACACATCTTACTTCTGCTCTGCTAGCTCTCTGTTATGCTTTTCACATGCAGGAAGAAAGAGTAAAAGCATAACCCAGTTGAATAAAGCAGCATGGCCTGCTATTCTTTGCTTATGAAGCATCACATGATGGACACCAATTTAAGAAGAACCCCCCACCTGTGGTTCAGTATGTATGCAACTGTCAAGCCATTTTATATAATATAGAGGGAATTTTACCATCCCCAGCACTGTCAGAGTGCAAGAATATGTTAAAAATGTTAATGTCTTACAAAACCATGCTTCACTATTTTTGAATAATCCAATGTTTTTATGCCATTTAAATAAAATCAAAGATGCTGTTCTCCCATCTATTTTGAAATGCTCTGGCCTTTCAAATCTTCTCCTCTGATAGATGGAAAGAAAACTAATCTGAGCTTCTCCCTGTAGAATTTAAGTTGCAATTTGTTTTTTTGGCTATTCAGTCACTGTTTATGTAAGGATGTATTGGGATAGGGCTGTCTGCCTTGATATGGTAATATATATATATATATACACACATATATATATATTTCCTAATAAAAATAAGGTGCTATTTTAACAAGAGGTTAAAGGAAATCCATCCTCTCCTTTGACCTTGCAGAATGTGGTAAGCACAGACTGTGTAGTGCCAACTTTATGACACAGTAAAATCAAATAGATTGTATGTGATTTATTTTAGTTGCAATTTCAAAAAAAGTTTTGATTGTGAGAGTTAGAAGGAAAGATTCATCCAAATGTATTCTTGTTACCTTTTGTACAGTGCCTTTACGAACGACCACGTAAAGCTTAAGACATGCCACGTTCAAGAACAGTCCCTTAAACAGAGTTTTCTTGTTTGTTTGGTTTTTTTTTTCATTTTTTTTTTCCAAATTTTTCCTCTCATTGCCGTGAGAAGCTACAAGCAAAGCTGATGGCAATGTCAAAGACTTAAAGGTGTTTGTCATTTGTTCAAATCTCGGGCTGTCAATTTTATCCTTTTGGTATTCCTTCCTTTCCCTCTTTTGTATGCTTTATGTTCTTAGGTGATGAGCTAGCTGTGGTGATATCTCCTACCTACATATATTAGGGTTCTTGCAGCAAAAGGACTTAAATTTCAGAGGTGGCCTGTGTACATTTAAATCTCATACATTTGGATCATTTTCTTGTGATACAGTGTTCAGCAAGTAAGCAGTAAAGGAAGCACTAGGAATTCATTAGAAGAAGCTATAACAAGAGTTGCAGTTGCTAACTTCTGTGACAGAAATATTTCAAATACCTGGCTATAGACCAAGGAAATGCAAGATGCAGAAGTGGTTGGTCACTGTACATGAAAACCAAATCCTTGGAAGGTGAAAGAACCTTAAGTTGTTTGGAAGATTTAGTCTGGATTTAATGTGAATATTTTTAAGGTTGATTGCTTTTGTGCTATTTTTCTTCCTGCAGTTGCCATTTCTGTCTGCATACATAGAGAAAAAGCACAATGAGTATTATCACTACCGTACAGCGTCTTGCTTTTATTTTTAACATGAGCTTCTATTTGCTGCAGCGGTGAAACCTGCGCAAGCCTTCTGCCTTTAAAGAACTACTTAAGATGAAATGGCTCTGAAGTGCATTTAAGGGCGTTTACTTTAGGCACATTATTTTTTCTTTATTTTTATTCCTATTGGAATTGGCTAATGTTATTCATTAAACTAACAATTTCTCCCCTGCCTGTTCTTAAGTGTGACTTGTGACCTTGCAATCTGTGTATTTTGTCATCACAATGTGTTACCATGGAACTGATTTTGATGTCATGAATAAGGGCATTGTGAGTTTCCACGTTCCCAAGCATATTTGAGACACAGGTTTGGAAACAAAAATGACTTCAGCGGTTAAATATTGTTAGATCCTACAGTATATCAAAGGTAAGAACACTTCTGCCCTATATTCCTTTACATAGAAGAATCTAGGGTTAGGAATTTCAAAGCAGGTATATACAAGAATGACACTACAAATAACATTTCACAAGATTAAATATTTTGTGAGAGCATTGAACTCTAACCCCTTTATGTTACTGTGACAAAAATCTTTCATATTGTTCATGGGGACTTCTCAGACTGTCTAATACGGAGCATATATAAAGAAGAAGTGCGCTGTGCACAACAGCACTTGGATGCTTCTAGAAGTTAACTCCTTCAAGACAGTAGTGGCAGACTGTGAGGCAGGGAATTTTCTTCCTGAGATTGCTAACAAGCAGACAGAGGGCAATGTTACATTTCTCATTTTGAAGCTGGGAGCAATATTTTGGCATTTTTCAAAACAGAGCCTTACACAATGCACAAAGGAAAAATATACTTTGGTTGTGCAGCACAGCGCGTGTATTGCATGCCTTAAATTAAAAAGAAAGCAAGTTCCCTTGGTGATCTACCTACCAACATGAGGTTAAAAGAGTTCAATCGAATCTCTTGTCAGGCTGTTCCCCAGGGTGTTTTATTCATCGCAGTTAAAAGGTTGATAAGATTCTGTAATAATGAAAAAGTTTGAAAAGCCTCAAGTGAGGGTAAAATCTCAGGTTGCATAGAAAGTGCTAGTATAACTGTGACCTCAGATACATTTCTGTGTATTTGCTCTGATAGGGTATTTTTTGGTTTTGTTTTGGTTTTCTGTGGAGACTTACACATCCTTTGCATTTTACACTCTAGCTCAGTACCATTTTGCTCCTGGCACCAGCCAAATATGTCCTCATTAAGTAAAATTTATGCTAATACCATTCTGATTAGCCAACAGTCATTGATATTCACTCTCATTAGCTAAATTGGTTCGCTGGAAGACATCCCACTGAGGATTTTTTTTTCTGTTTTAAGTGGAATATAAAATGTATGGATTCGCAGAGATGGCAGATGATGATAATTATACCCTGTGTTTACTCGAGCAGTTTTTATCCTAAAGGCTCCCAAAGTACTTTGCAGCATTTACATCTGTGAGGAGAGAGAGGACTCTTTTTTCCCCTTCTGAAAAAGAGCCTCTGTCAGAGATAGAGAAGCTGTTCTGTTTTCAGTGTTATTAGGACAGATTGCACAAAGGAATCTTCCATTCTGAGTTAAGGAGCACTTTTTAATGAAGCAGAATGCTGGTCATTTCATATCAAATCTAGCTGGGGAATAAGCTGAATTCATGCAGTAATGGGACTTTCTACAAGCAATCTTTTTGGAGTGACCTTGCAGCTCTGACTCAGGCAGAACATCTCTGGGAGTGTTGCCTGCAGTAATATTGCAAGATGAGCCTCATTGTGAGCTTTTTGTTAAAATTGCAAGAATTCTGTAAGCCCACTCTTACAGAACATGGTTGAGAAGACTGATTATTTCAGTTGTGAGAGAATTTTAGTTTGTTTTCTTGTGTTAAAAATACATGATTAATTCAAGCCATGGTTTAGTACAGTCTGGTATGCTGCTGTGATGAATTATCATGCATTTTCTGTTAACTCCCTTGAAGGGCTCGTGTTATTCAGGAATGACCAAGTAGACAGCTGTTATTGCCAAGGTGTGATGATCTTGTCATTTACACTGTTAGGACTAAGAATATGTTTCTTTGTATCATAGTCTCCATTTCAAGTGCCAGGTGGAAGACAGTGATCCCAATTCCTTACATTCTTTGTTATCAAAAAAAAAAAAAAAAGTCTATTAAAAGTCTATCTATATAAACTGTGCCCTATATTCTTTTGATAGATCTCTGTTTAGACTTAAAAACTGGTATTGCATAAACTCTGTCTTCTTTAAGGAGGGAGAATATTTCTCTGTCTATTCAATCCTTGACCTTACCAGAGAGATTATAAGCAAGGATGCCTCTTCATGCTAATTTTTTAGATTTGCACTCTGTAATCAATACAACTTCGTTTAGGCTGCCAACCAGCAAGCAGATGGCAACGACCATTGACCATCAGCAACGGCAAGACGGGAAACGCCTGCAGTGACCTTCAC
Organism: Anser cygnoides; assembly: GCF_040182565.1. Lineage (NCBI taxonomy): Eukaryota > Metazoa > Chordata > Aves > Anseriformes > Anatidae > Anser > Anser cygnoides. The sequence continues at coordinate 73,501,177 of NC_089873.1, read as the reverse complement.
TGGCTTCGAAATTCCTTGGTTTGCGTTTGAATCACCATCCCTGAATAGTTCACATCACTCCTGTGCAATAATTGCAGTGTTTTCACATGTGTTCTGCTGTTTCAAATTGTCTGTCTTATATTGATCTAATCTTTTCTTCAGTAATCAAAACTAATTTCACATCCAAGAGATGATTTGGAGGGGAGATCTGTGACCACAAACAGTAATGTGAAACCACCCAGATGCAGATAAATTGCCATTCTGCCTCACTGTGCAGAGAAATTGCATCCTAAAAGTACAACAATTGCTTTGTTTCCATGGTGATGTGTGTGCATGAGCTATAAATAATATTTGATGTTTATAAACAATTCAGTGTAACTATTTGTATGCTAATGTCTGAGATGCATTTCCAGTTATTTCACAGCAATACAAAAGCAAATGCAAAGCTGAACATTCTGGGAGTGCCCTGCTCCCTCCCCCTCCCCCAACACACACACATATTTACATCCCAATGCATTAAATAACTAAACAAAAATCTTGAAAGAAAAACTCACAGAATTAATAGATTTTCTTTGCTACCCATCATCAGTACTACACTGGGGTTTGGTCTCAGAAGGTGCAAAACTTTTTGGTTACAATTTGGCAAACTGTTTCTGTACATGCTCATTTTAAAGCCTATAATCTTATAAAACATCTCAGTTCAATGATTTAAAATTACATTTTCCCCTGTTATTGTGTAGCAGCAAAATATCTTCTCTGCTTTCTTTTGGTACTGACATTTCACGAACACTGCAAAAAGCAACACAAAGCTGTCAGCATTTGCACAAATAAGGTAATAAATTCACTTCAATTGAAGCCTGTTTGCTCACAAATAATTGTCGGGGGGAAAAAAGGGGCTATCACTTCTATTTAATATGGTTCCAGGAGTATCACAGTATCACAGATTTCTAGGTTGGAAGAGACCTCAAGATCATCGAGTCCAACCTCCGACCTAACACTAAGTACTCCACTAAACCATATCGCTAAGCTCTACATCTAAACGTCTTTTAAAGACCTCCAGGGATGGTGACTCCACCACCTCCCTGGGCAGCCCGTTCCAATGCTTAATAACCCTTTCGGTAAAGAAGTACTTCCTAACATCCAACCTAGAACTCCCCTGTCGCAACTTTCGCCCATTCCCCCTCGTCCTGTCACCAGGCACGTAGGAGAACAGACCAACCCCCACCTCTTTACAGCCTCCTTTAAGGTAACTGTAGAGAGCGATAAGGTCGCCCCTGAGCCTCCTCTTCTCCAGGCTGAACAAGCCCAGCTCCCTCAGCCGCTCCTCGTAAGACTTGTTCTCCAGACCCCTCACCAGCTTGGTCGCCCTTCTCTGGACTCGCTCGAGCACGTCCATGTCCTTCCTGTAGCGAGGGGCCCAAAACTGAACACAGTACTCAAGGTGTGGCCTCACCAGAGCCGAGTACAGGGGCACAATCACTTCCCTAGACCTGCTGGCCACACTGCTTCTTATGCAGGCCAGGATGCTGTTGGCCTTCTTGGCCACCTGGGCACACTGCTGGCTCATATTCAGCCGACTATCAACCAATACTCCCAGGTCCCTCTCGGCCAGGCAGCTTTCCAGCCACTCATCTCCCAGCCTGTAGCTCTGCTTGGGGTTGTTGCGCCCCAGGTGCAGGACCCGGCACTTGGCCTTGTTGAACTTCATACAGTTGACCTCAGCCCATCGCTCCAGCCTATCCAGATCCTCCTGCAGAGCCTTCCTGCCCTCGAGCAGATCGACACACGCACTTAGCTTGGTGTCATCTGCAAACTTACAGTAGTAGTTGCAGCAGAGGCAAATTCTAAGAGTATTCATGTGAAGATCCAGTGGCAGGTAGAAATGTGTGGACAAGGAGAGCCCTAAAAACTAAGGAGCAACAGCAACACAGATCTCTCTGCTAGGGGCTTGGAGCAACTTCCTCCTTCTTCCTCCTTGGCTGGGAAAGCACAGTTCACTTCTACAGCTCCTTGGCCAAGGGCCAGTGTGATTAAAACCCTGCACCCTACCTCAGCGTGCTTTAATTGTTGCATACACACTTTGCAAGAAGTGTTTGTACTTGTTTAGTTTTGTCAGTTTGATTGGCTTAGCAGCCATGCTAGAAGAGGGAAGCAAACACAAATGGACAAATTTATGTTAACAAACGTAAGTGTTCATACTGCATAACACCTGTGGGCAGACACGTAGACAGCAGTGGGCATGCCATTTAAAAAGAAAGAGAGTGCCATTTATCCATTGTTAGGAGTAAATGAAATACATTGCATTAAATTTGTTCCTTGGCAGTCATCCCAGTCAAACTGCCATGCTGGTTAGCTGTGGACACCCCTGTATTTACATTAAAATAGTTCGGAAAATTTCGCCCTTATTCATGCCCTGAGTATGCAAACATGATCTCTTCAGCATGAGCTGCAAGCGAGGCAGGGAGGTGTGCCGTGCATTGGGCTAACGTCTGCCCGGCCCCGTGGTCCCAGCCGTGGCTCTGTGCTTGCAGCAAGGCAGCTTTGCAAGGGCAGAAACCCCATTCAGCTCCAGTGAGTGGATGGGTTCCCCTGGTGCCTTTCAGACAAAAAGACACAAACAACTTATTTGCTTTATCAGCTGGGGGGGTGTTTGTTTGTTTACTTTGCCCACGCTTGGTGTGACTCTGCAGTCTGTGCTGAAGATGTCTAACAGCACCCTCCCCTTGCAGCCTGTTTATTTGGCATTGATTTGTCACTTGTCTTGAAAAGATAGACACTTTCTGCCTTCTTTTCGATAAGCAACAAGAAAACAGGTATGACCCAGTGCTGTCCGATTATTAGAGGCTCAATATTGGGGGATTCAGGAGGGAGCTGCTAGCATTACAGGACTGCAGTGGTGCTTGAGAAGAGCTCTGTGCTAGGGCACTGACTGCATCTCATTTTTATCTCTCTCAGATAATTTCTTTGATACTGTTACACTGCTTTTTCAGCAGTTCACCTTCGGTTCCCCAAATGAAGCCTTGGAGACTTGCATTCTGTCCTCTTCTCCCACTGGGGATGCAGATGTAGACAACACCCAACGGTGAGGAGAAGTCAAGCACTGTTAGTCAGACCCAAGACACGTCTGAAAAACTTTCTAGCCATAAATTGGCTGCGGTATGGCTATTGGCTATTGGCATTGCAATTTTTGTCTCTCACAGACAGCTATGGTGATGTTAAAAAAGCCATGACAGCAAGTGGACTGCTATAACTGGCATGTGCGCCCTGACTCCCCAGGTTTGATTTAGTCTCTCTGAAGTGTCATCTGCTGTTCCTGACCTTGGGATCAAGCTTTAACAGGGTTTTCTGAAGGCAGAAAAAGGGGAAAGTACCTAACCAATAGACCGTACTTCAAAAGTGAGAACTCATGTCTTGTTCAGTCAGCTCATATTTGATCAATTGTGCTTATGTTAAAACACTGAGAGAATATGGCAGCCCAGATTTGTTTAAATATTAGGCTTCTGTTATTTAAATGATATCTTCTGAGTTTTCTTGTTTTGGTTTAAATTCCCACTACCTTTAAAAAAAATGCTCTTAATTGATTTTAGCTTTATATATTTATCCAAGATAAAGAAGACTATATGTTCCAATTTTGTTTGTTTTGGATGTCTGAACTCAGAAGAAAGTTATCTTGTAATATATATGTATAAATCTGAGAAAGGCTAGAAGGAAGAAAAAGAAGGACTTGTCATCATTCAGAACTGAAATCTGAAACTACACCACTATCACCTGATCAGATTTTTACCAAAGTAGGAGGGGAAGGAATATTATGGGATCTATTTGAACAAAACATTCAAAAAGATAACGTTCTCTTTAAACAGGGGGTGAAATAATTTTCCCATCATGCACACACACACAAAAAGAATTCTGAAAAGTGTTTTCTTCCCAAGTGAGCACAAAAATTTATAGTTCTGGGATTTCTTGGATCTAAGATAGGGTCTGGTTTGAACCAGTCATCTTATTTCATTCAGATAATTGTGAAATCCTTTTTGTATCTTTTTTCTTTCCCCTTTTTGATGTTTTAGCTTAAATATATTAAAATAATTAATTAAAATGAAATAAAAACAAATAAACAGGAAGCACCATCTAAAAAGTTTTCTCACCTGTTAGTCTCCCATTTTTGTGAACAGTTTGAGAGATTCATCCCAGCTGCACCTTGTTTTCGTCTTGATTAATCTCTCTTTTTTCACCAAAGAAATTTTTTTGCTAAGCTCTGTTACAGGTATTTTGGTTTTTGTTTTTTGATTTTTTTCCAACTAAGGTAAGTTTGTTCAGCCCTTCTGGCCTCAAAACTGCTGCAATTACATCCCAAGTACAATCTGTGCCAACATTATTGTTCTGCATAGACTCCACCTTTTCAGTAGTTTCAATTTTTTAAGTTTTGTGTGACAGCTTTAATGTTTTTTTTATTATTATTATTATTTCTGGTGCTTCTGTTGGGTGTGTGGGTTGCAGTATTGTTTTGAGACTAATCCTTAAAATCCCACATTTAGAGGTCTTTCTCTGATAGCTGAATTATGGAATGGTAGTATGTTATGTGAATTACAATGAACACAAAGCTTTTAAGCAAAACTTGATTCAAAATTTTCAAAATTGAAAAAGGATATTTAGGGTGAGGTGTTCAGAAGGGCTTAGAAAACCCCCTCATTTAGAGTCCTGGCATTCCCTAGTCTTGCTCTGCTGGCGACTGAACGGGAGCTGAATTTGGTGGTAACTGTCACCTTTGTCAAGTTTCAGGTCAAGAGACTGAGCGGGGCATGATTTGATTTATTGCTCCTTAAAGTTCTGTGGCTTACCTTGCAGTCGTCTGTGGCTGAAGGATGAGCTCAGTTCCCTCCTCATTCAGTTGAAGATGATGGGAGCAGGCAAACACTTCACTGCTCTGAAGTGCCAGCAGAAAAGCTTTCAGGACTGTGGCCAACACCCTTTACAAGTACGTTTTGGATCTGTCTCAACTTGAGTAGAGACATTTGAACAGGCATCAGATTGTGAGGGAGTGTAACTAACTAAAAAGCTGAAGTGGAGAAAGAAGCTCAAGTGAACCCATCTAGGGAGAAGAGGCATCTCTTGAATGCAAAAGGTTTTAAACAGAAGACAGAGGGTACTGTTTTTAAAGGAAAACAAACAGAGGTCCTTGGAAAAGTATCCATTTGGCTGGTTTGTTAAAAAAAAAAACACTGTTTTTTCTCTTTGCTGGTCGGTAATTAGGGGTGGGGTGAAAAACAGAAGATGAATACATGAGGACAAAAATTGCCAGTGCTGGTACTTCACTAAGAGCATTTTACATGTGTGTTTTAAGTTCCTCATACAGAGTCAAAGATTATAAAAAGGGTTCAGACACTAGTAAGGGCTCCTGGCATTAAATCTTAATTTACACTTCAGGAAACCATCACCAAAGGGGAATATGACCTCCTATTATCTGATTGTAAAAATACATTGAATGAAGATGAGTACTGCCCCTCATTTTAAAAAGTGATATATCCTGAAAAATGTGTATTGACTAAAAATTAACATTTTCCATACATACCTTATTATTTTAATATTGTTTGCAAATACAGTCACATCATACAGTAGCACTACCAGGGAGTGTTTATGGCTCATTACTTCCTCCTTCAGGTCTTTGTGACTGATACCTCTAAAATGGTGATATCTCTAGTGAGGTTACTGGGTTCCATGCACTCAGGAATGGGCTACTGTGTTCCATGCACTCAGGAATTGCCATTTTATGAACCTGAAGAAAGAGAAGCTGACTACGAGTAAAGGAGCAAAGAAATTTGGTGTTCTAACATTGTGCCTTCTGCTATTGATTTTCCTTTCATAAAATGAATTCGATAATTTTATTGTACAGCACAGAATGTGTTTCATGGAAACTTTTCAGCACAGAATGTATGGTCTGTTGCAAAGGGTTTGGAGATGAAGAGTACTAGGGGTATAATTAGTCAAAATTAGCGTGGGTGGAGAAAGTCCAGGATACTCAACTTCTGTAAAGAGACCTTCAACCAGAATAAAAGAATCTTGTTCAGAGGCTTATAGTAAGAATAAGAAGTATTATTAATGCTTAGGAGTGGCTCTGTTTGACTAAGAAAATGCCATTGGAACCAAGTATTTATGACTAAACACCCTTGAATAGAAAACATGCAGGGAAAACTCTTGGTAGTTCATTTGTCAAAAGCTGGCTGAACTGTAGCCCTGCAGTAATTATGTACTGGATATCACGGGCAGAGAATCTGCTGACCACAAGCTGACTTCCTCATTCTTTCTCCTTCCTTCAGGAGTGGTTTGCATTAGGTAGTCAGCTGAAACTTCCAAAGCACATGGTAAGAAAATATGTTGCTGTGAGCCAACTCCAGGTATTTCTCATTTAGGTTTCCACTAATTCCCACCCACCCACCCCCTGCCCCATTTTTTTCCTGTTCATGAAATGAAAAATTTATTAAGGCACTGACTTAAATGCTTCTTAAGTCCTCCTGCATGCACATACACACCAACACAGAGAGGAAAGCAACTTATGCAGTGAAATGAAGACAACTGAACATAATCCAACAACGCTCCAGTTCCTTGTCCTGAACAACAGATCACCTAATATTAACAAACAAAAGACTTTTTTCCCACGCCATTATATATTTACTTTAGCCTACTGTTCAAGCTTTGCATGTTGGCTTGCTAAGACTATTTGATCCCAGATGCAGCTCTGTGCCAGAGTTGCTAGAACAAAATGCAGTGGGTGGACAAACCTGTCCTGCTGCATTGCTTCCAGCCTTTTAAAAAGAGAAAGCATTTATCTGACTCATTACTGTAAATATACTAAAAGAGCATGCTGGTGATGATTTTATGACTGAAAGTGCCTGCATCTGCTCAAAAGGTTAACATGGGTGCAAAGTGAGTGCAGATCATGACACATTTGCTGATAGCAACCAGGGGCAAATATTAAGTAGCTTATCTTTTAAAGAGAGAGATAAGGAAGAAGAGTTGTGATGTGTTTGCCAATAAATATATACATATGTGTACATCACAGCTGATGCTCTTATACATTACAGTAACCATGGCAAGTAGTGCTGGCAGTTAGAGCCCCAGTCCAAAAACCAGGACATCTGAGTAGTAGTAGTCCTAGCTATAGATTTTTGCTGGAGCCTTTGGCAAGTGGTTTAGAGCTAAATTATGTTGCATCCTCTTCCCGAATAAATGAAGGAGGGAGAGATTTCACACGTCTGCACTTTCTCCAGCTGCAAAATATTGGGTTTCTTTTTTGTTGTTTTTCTTTGAAAACAGAAATAGAAATAAACAAAAAGACCTACAAATAAAAGAAGCATTATCAGGTGCTGATGATATAGCATATCTGCAAGGAAATGTGCAAAATTTGTAGCTCTGTAGTTCAGTGTGAGGGCACAGAATCTATTCCCCTTAGAAAGGGACAAAATTAACAATGATCTTACATAAATTGCACTGAATATCTGCTGTGTGTATTTTTCAAGCACACACATATATTTATGTATTTTTATGTATTTACATATGTTTGTATGTGTGTATACAGAAATACGTGCATGATGTGTGTGCATATTAGGCTTCATATTTGGAGTACACACTGCAATTTCAGAAGTGCCTTTTTTCCTCTCTCTGGGCAGGAAAACCCTTTTTAAGTACTGGTATGTATATTTTTCTTTGTCTTACAAATATATAATACTTACCTCAGAAAGGTGTTGAGATGAGGATGCCATGCAATGGCTAGCATTATTGAAAATACTTGACTATTAAATTTCACTGCCTTTTTAACAAACCAAAATGTAGGCTGAACTCAGCTTTAATGGCAAGGTGCAACTCATGCAAGTAATCAGGATGCAGCTGCTGTGAGAGCCTTTTGGCATAGCCTAATGAGCCCAGAAATAGAAGCGTAGGTGTGATCTCATGGAATAACTAGGGGAGCATTGCAGTGCACACTTCTTGGGATCCTTCACAAGTATCAAAATGTTATTAAATGTTCAACCCTTGGATTAATTTCTCCACACAGCACAAATTTTAAGAGGAAGTCAAACCAATAAATAAAACATATTGCAAAGAACTGCCTCATCAAATCATTGGATAATAGTCCAGCTTTTACAATTTTGTTTGAGACCGTTTCTTTGGGGGCATAGCTCATGGGATTTCATTCCCACAGCACAATGTTTGGTGCTTTATTTGATTGGATAAATCACCCTGACACATCTCGATTTTTTTCCAGCTGAGGAGGAGGAGAAGGTCAGAGACCATGGCTGAACCAACACATCCCCTGACCGTCCTGGAGGGAGCCCTGAGGGGCAGTCAGCCCTCTTGGCCACCCTTTTAAGTTGAGAGGTGTGAGTAGTCTTCAAAATGCTTTTAGTTTTCCCTTTGCTCAGAGAAGTAGAGAAAGTTCGTTTTCACTCTAAGCTACAGGAATTAAACAATAAGATCAACATTTTGTAATCTTCTTGGGAATTCCTTTTAGCTGCATGGATCTAAAATGCTGTTTTTCCCTAAATTGTGGGGCAAATAAAGATAGAGGCTAATCATACAGATGGCTTTCAATTCAAGCATTTCCAATGGCTGGTTCAGCAACATTTATTTGGAATCATCTATGAAATAAATATCTTAATACTTTTTAATACATAGGCATAAATTTAAAAATCATAAGTCTGGTTTCTTATTGATCTTGTCTGTTTGCAGTGAGGACCTGGAAGGAGGACCCAAAGCCAAAGTAAACTTTATTATTCTCATTTTCCTGGCCTTCCATAGTACCAAGTTATGAGAAGAACCATACTATAAAATAGAATTGCACTTGGGTCTCCAAACAGTTCGTATTTAGTGTACTGTTATCAGTTAAAACTATACATATAAATGTTTGAAATTTAAAGCAGTATTATTCCCTCTACCTTAGTGCTCTGTGGAACACATTACAACCAACAAGCGTATATTATGTGAAAACTGCAATCTTTATTCTCCACCAAGCAAATCTTTTGGCATACATATATCTGTACCAGAGGAATTGGTGGGGAAAGAAAAACAGATCTTAATTTAAGAAAACGAGATGCAAATTTTAAATTTGCATTTGTATGTCCTTTGTCAGGTAGTGATCCCCTAAAATTTCCTGATAACAGCAAAAACACAAAAGGGAAATAACTGCCAATCTTTGCACATGGTTTTTCTCCAACAAAACTTTCTGAATTTGCAGAGATGCAGACAGGGACTTTGGGTTTGAGGGGAAAAGTATTGCGTGTGAAGTTCAGCCTACAATGTAGTTTGTTTTGCATGCAAGAGGTTTCTCACAGTCTCAGTATCACAAACTGAAATTACTTGCAACCTTTTCTGCCTTTCCACTTCAATGTTTTCCCTTGGATGTAGACTTGTTTGTGTATATTTTTGTCTCATTGTGGCTGTCACTCTCGGAGAAGAACACTTTACTGTACTATTTACTGTACTGCCCTTGCTGTGGGAACTGTCACTGCAACAAAAAGTCCCAGCAATTGGAAAGGAAATGTGCAGTCGTTCCATCTAGTTATGACAATTGCTATGAATGCAAATTATCTCCAGCTTTACAGAAAGTATTTTCTGTTGAACGTCAAGAGTGACTTCAGTAGTGAAAGGCATATTTGCATATCAAGTTATTCACATGGGAAGGCTGGTAAAAGGGAAGGTCTCAATTTGTTACTTTTAATATCACTTTCAATTTTAAATCTTAAACAAAGAAATCCATGGGAATAATTGCTGGAAACTTTAAGTGACCTATTCACACCATGCTTTAGATTTGTTAAAATATTTACAAACCTTTTGATGAGCTTCTTCTATTTCCCAGATGTCATCGCTGAAATGAATGTAATATTACCATTTAATATAAAAACTTCCTGCAGCTCTATTAACAAGTTTCTCATGATGTAATTAGAAAGAAGGTGTAGTGTTTTCTTTGGTATCTGTGGGTAAAATGCTGTGCATACTTATACTCCTATCATTTTAATGAAGTTACTTTTGACTTAGTTCATGTGGAATTTGGCTATACCTTTATCTATAGCTGGATATCTATCCTAAGGGACAAATATAACAAACGTGCATTTTCTTTAGATTTCTTGTAGGAAGACACTATTTCCAGTATCAAGGAGGTTGCTGCTATTCTGAGCAAAGTAAATGCTGTAAAATCTTTTAGGTCCTGATTTAGCTAGGTTTTCAGATGTGTCCATAACTTGCTTGAATAAGCTGGAGTGCATGCAAGTGCTGGTCCAGTCAGGGCCTTCAGACCTCTCCTATGTGTCTGTGTTTCCTTCTGTTCACTAATTAGTAACATGAGGTTCGTGGAAGGGCAGCATTTTGGAGTCTGAAGACACATTTCTATCAGAAAACATTTATCTCTGTCTCATTTGAGCCAATGGACATCTCTGGTAATACTAAGGCTGGTGCTACTGCAAAGTTCACTCTACCACTAATGTAGATAGATGACTCTGGACTTCAATATCAAACACAGGACTAGTCATTACCATTTCTCACAAACATAAAACCTGCTTAGAACTTGGAATCTGCATGTCATTTCTCATCCAGAGGAGCCTTTGTCTTTTTTCTTTTTTCTAAATAAATAATGAACAAAAAGAAAGTGGGCTAGAAGGGGAAAAAATTAAGTTTTAATGGAAACACATTTCATCTTTTCTGCTCGCCATAAAACATTCACATAGTAAACAAATTGATCTTTGTTCTTATATTCTTTAATAACATACAGTATTTTGAATTTTGTCATGGCTAATGTATGGTTAAAGCATGTTGTGATGCTGTTCATGTTCAAACACCTATTGTCACAGTTCTTTGACATCAAACTACATTTTTTAAAAGAAAAGTTGTGTGTAACCTACTTCTGTTCATAAACACCTTTGTGAAAAGGTTGTCTTTTTTTTTTGTCTTTTTTTTTTTCCGACGTTTCAGTGTATTAGTGGTAATGGTGTTTTCTGACCAAAACCGTTTTTTCTTGGGACATAGTTCAAAGTCCATGCACTTCTGTGGTCAGCCCCTGTTTTGTGCCATACAGTACTTTTCTGAATGCTGCACCCCCACATGAGCAAGGCTTTTATAGGATGCTCTGATACATTATATTCTAGACAGCTAATCCAATCGTAGGACTGTTACAATTCTGAATAGCTGACAGAGCTATTTGAAATAGGGGTGTGTAAAAAAAAGAAAGTGTCATTTTGGTCCACTTTTCAGAGTGGATGGTGTTATAATATATAACCTTTTTTCATTTCTTAACGCAGTGTAATTCACAATAATTTAAAATACTCTATAGACATTTAAACGATATACAATAATATAACTTAATCGGATTCCTCAGTTGTACTTAACAAATACTATTCTAATATATTTACAGTATCTAGTACCATAAGACTGTGCATTACTGTGCTTGGGAGCTTTATTTGCTTCCTGTCAAAAATGTAATGAAAGTACAGTATACTACTATTGTTCAACAACAATACCCATAAATCTAGGGAACTTTAAATTATATCAATTGACTCTAGCATTTTGGGGGCTCCTGCTTACTTCCGTGGGGTTGCACTCATTTATGCGAAGGCTGAGTTTGAACCTCTAGTTGGCACTTAGAAACCAGCAGCAACAACAAAAAAGCATGAGTGATTTGAGTTTGGGTTGATCCTTGGAATACCCATCAAAAGGGTATGATTTTCAGAGTGTAAGAAAGGCTTGTGGTCAGAAAGGCAGGACCTCACGAGTATTCAAACCAAGGTGCCCAGGTGGCTGGTTACTTTGGATAACACAGGCCCACAAATTTGGGAGGTAATCCTGGATCATCCACATACTCAGCATGGGAGCTGGCGGCATGGCAGCTCCACAGGCCCCTTGCCCCAAGAGCATAATGTGGTGTAGCACATGCTCCCGTGTTGGGTGAGGAGGCCTCATGGCTGTGCAGCCCCTCACAAAAGGTAACAGGATGAAACGAAAGCTAGAAATGCAGATACACAGACATCAGGAAATTTTTAATCCAACTTTTCTGAAATTCAGCTAAGTATCCCTGATGCAAGCAAATTAACGTAATTAAATGTGCTGTATTACCTGGGAGTATCTGGCACTTGGGGTTTAAACCGCTAGATTCTACAGTAGTAAAACGTCTGAGGATTTTTTAAAAAATCTCTCATAGGGAAAAAGTGTGTAAATTAGAATTGAATGGTGGTGTAAAAAGTCCACTTCTTTCTTAACATTCATGCATTTACTGGGTTTATGTTATTGCCAACCTTAGAATAATGATGACAAAGACTAACCCAAATTTTGGCTTTCTTATGCTCATGAAGCCACCGCAGCTCACAGGTTGCAGCAACCTAGTGTTCAGCTACCATATTTTTATTAACTTCTCAGCTCATGCTGAGCATATTTTTTTCAAAAACTATTGATAATATTATGTTTTAACCATTAAAAGCAGTGTCACGCTTGGAAGATCCTGCCAGTGCATTTGACTGCAAAGCAAATCTTTAATGTTTGTCAGAGCATGACTTTGTGTCCTGAAACTCCCTACAAGGAGCTGAGGGTAGGTGATCCACACCTGAAGCCTGAATCTAGAAGAGTCATTCTTATTCAGGAGGCAAGTGGGGAAAGTCTTCATTAAGCATTTGTAACCACAGCTTCACATGATCTTTTTGTTCAGTTCTGGTCATTGCTTAAGGCCTATAGTAATCGAACTCTCTACTAGTGGAGTGACAACAGATCAGTAGCATTGAAGAACTTAGGGAGAACCAAATACAAAAATCATAAAGTCAGAGTTCCAATCAGTTTACATTTAGTACAGAATTAAGACATAGCTACCCGTTAGTGCTTAGAATTTTTTGATACTATTAAAAACATAAATAATTATTTTTAATGTTCATTCAAAGAGTTCCAGTGTCACTGGCAGCTGATGTAATTTTGTGAACTTTATTTTTTCAAGCTGATAGTGGAGTACTTCCGCCACAGATTTTGTCTCCCTACCAGTTGTAGTTTTCTCTCTACCAGCTTTCATAGCAATTTAGTTTTTTGCAGCAAGACTGCTTTGTTGTAGTCAGTGGAGATTTCATTTCCTAAAAAAAAGTCTTTATTTGCACAGGGCTTTGTGCTTTTGTTGTCATAAAATATGAGAATATGTCTTTTTCTTTAAAATTTCATGGGAGCTGTAATGCAATCAGCTTCTCTGATATGTATAACTTAAAACACTTACTAGGAGAACTCTACAACACCCAGATTGTAGTTTAAAAAAAAAAAAAAAAGAGAGAGAGAGAAACGGTTGTCATGTAGTTGTCAACATCACCTTAATCCTGTTGCCCTTGTTTCCAAAGCAGTCACAACAGCCAGCCGAAATGCACCATCCGTAGAGGTGTAAGTAGTGGGGAGAGATTGGTTGTTGTGTTGGTTTATTTTTTTCCCAAAGAAGATTAGATGTGCAAAATGATGCTGTCGTCATTCGTTGTACTCCACTGTCTTCACTTGTGGCGATTTGCTCTGTTCATTTGTGCATGATGCCGTTATTTGCAGGTGAACACCTCTGTCCGCTCGCTACATGTGTTGCACTTCACAAAGCAGCACCAGTGGAATTTGCAATTACACTGCCACACCTTGGTGTACTGGTGTGTGTTGTAACCTCTTCCGCAGCACATCATGTCACACCCATCTGCGTTGGGAGAGGTTCGGTTACAGAGTCGTCCCTGGGTACCAACGCTCCCCGTGGAAGCATCTTCCTCACAGTAGTTGGGTGACTTTTCGATATACACTAAATCTGTTTCCATTGGTTTCTGGTAACTCTTGATCTGCTTAATCTTCAGGAAAGTTGGCTGTCTTAGTCTACTGGCTCGTACCACCTCCACTTGCACTGCAGCATTGTATTTCTCTTTCAAAATATATCCAATCTCTCTGAATTTAGGAAGTGTGGTCCAGCAGGTCTTGGTTGTGCAGGAACCTGAAACTCCATGACACTTGCACTCCAATTTCATTCTCTCTTCAAGCACCTATGTATATAAACATTTACATATTGTTACTGAGGAAAATGACATTGCAAGCTTACCTAAATCTGTCTGTCTAGTTTATATTAATATTCATTAATGCTGGCTGAAATTTTTCAAATGCATGCCTATGAATCTTCTTGCCTCCCAGCAGAATGCTTGTAACACACTTTGTTTTACATGATGAGAAATACAGTGGTTTGCCATTTCATTACAAAATATTTTCATTCTATTTCCAAATATTGGAAAATATTTAATGAAATTTCAGGAGATGTCTTTAGAGACAAAATAAGACTACAATGACTTAAAAAAAATAAAATCATATCATCTTAATTTTGAAAGCAGAAGAAAAGAAAAAATTTTTTTAAAAGTGTTTTAAGATTCAGAATATTTAACCTTAATTGCTTTAAGCAACGTTTAAAAAATATTTAAAAATTTTGAACAGCTTTAAAATTCACAGAACTATACTTTGTGGGTGTGTATTCACTGCATAATCAAAATTTTGCCTACACTGGCAGTGGTAATAGAAGCATTCATATTAACTATTTAACCCACAGAGCACATCATCACCCTTAAAAGCAGCACTTCTTGCACCTAGCCCCATATCATGCAAATGTTCACCCATAAGTATATTTTTCACCCTGGGGCAATCGTTGTGCAGCATTAGAGAAAATAAAAACCACCAAAGGGCTCTGCTAAGCTGTGAGCTAAAGAGAAATGGGATTATTTATTATTGCTATGGCTGTGTAATACCTAAGGATGCCTCCCTCCCATCATGGATGTGCATTCAGGGATTGGTGATGGTCTTGCCACCAGCCTCTGGAGGAGGCTAACCCAGCATCAGGTGGACCCTAAGAGGAATCCCAACGCTAGCAGACATTCATGCTCATGCTCCACTCCTCATCTTTAGCCTCACCTGTGGTTCAGACGCACCATAGCTGGCTCATCCCTCCTTCCCTGGGCACTGACACAGCCCTGGGAAAGGCAGGGAGATGCCCTCCTGCCTTTTGTGTACACGGGGAGGGGAGACTGGCCTCAGGGAAGTGCCTCTCTGTTTTTCTGCCCTTGCGCTGCCACTTAAGCCTGGCCACAACTGCACCCACAGTCATCATTAGCTTATGAAAATCAAGGCCTTAGAACAAAGCAAACTGATCTTTCTCTTTCACAATGGGATGCTAACAAAGAAATATGAGCTACCAGGCTTGTCTTGAAGCATTATTGATGCTGCGGACCATCTCCAATAGTGGTTTCATTGCATATCCCAGAACATGACTGAAGTGGGCAAAGGATAAAAGGGATGAAATCTGAGTACAATGGCATAATGAAGTAGAAGGGAAGTAAAAAATGCTTACTGCTTAAGAAACTGGCCTTAAAATAAAAGCTGTACAGATCTGGTTATCCCTGCAAATAGAGGGCACCCTCCTGAGTTGTTCGAGTTTCAGTTAAATTGTATGTGGTTTTTTTTTGTTTTTTGTTTTTTGTTTTTTTTTTTCTCCCCAAATTTTTGGGGTTTCAATATTAAAGAGAATATTTGGTTTTGATTCTGACTTGCCAATATACAGTAGCAAGTACAAGACAGCTGAGCATCCTAGTCAAAAATACCTTAGACTTTCCGGAACCACAGGCTTTTCCTATGTCAATGTCCAGTTTGCCTTTCAGTGCTCAGAGGCAGAAAAGGTGGCTTGCAGCAAGCGTTATTGTGTTAGGGAAGAAGCTCCTGCAATTGCAATACTCTAAAAGTAAAATCAGCAAGGCTAGGATGAGCTGCTTTCTATGGACACTGGAACAGCCACTGCTCTCTAATGAACTGTATCACCCACCTGTCTTTCCCCACAGTTAAAAAAAAAAAAAAAAAAAAAGTCAAAAAGAGTGCCACCTTCTGCAATGGCAGCAACGTTACAGTAGCTGCAAGTAGAGGGATGCCTTATGAAATACTATAGGGTCTGTCAGGACTCCTCTGACTCTACTTTGTCAGTAGAGTACTCTTCTACTCATCTGTAGAAGAATGTGATTTTTTTTCAAAGACCTTCCTTCTTCACCCCCCTAAAAATAAATTAAAAAAAAAAAAAACAATCCTGTTCCACAAATTTGTGTTGAAATAATCTGTTGGTATTTAGATGTGCATGATGTATATATATACTTTTTTTTTAATTGCTTGTTTCACTGACATTGCTGAAATACTTTGTTTTAAACCAGCCTATTTCCACAGCTCTCTCTTTTGACTGGTGGTCACCATACAGTTGCAGACACAAGCACTGCAGCAAAATTCGTAACAGAAGCTGGATGAAGGTAACCTTCTCTACAGCAACTTCTCAGAGCACTACAGGATGTAAGGACTTCAGGAAAGCATTAGCAATGGGACTGATCCACCATGCCTGATTTGTGTTCCTCTTCTCCCTATGTAACAGTTCTTGGTGAAGGGCAGAGGTTTGTGGTTTAGTATATGTTTTACCAGGTTCTGTGAGTGTGTGTGATGTCTGATTTTTAGTTTGGAAAGGCAAGTCAGTAATTGGCCCAGAGAGTGGGAGGAGGTGAAGCTTGTGAGGCTCCTGGTTGTCTGTGGACTTAACGCTCTGGGCACTGTTTTGAGGAGCCTTGGTCTCTCTTGTTGACATGCTTACCTCCTACAACAGAGAGTGTCATTGTTCTTGAAAAACAAGATATTACCCACTCAGGTGTCCTTGGTGATATCTTCATATATGTATATTTATATTTATATGTGCATGTGTATATATCTTTATCTGTTTGTATTTGGTTGAGACACTGGTTTTTATATACAGCACTGCCTGACACACTTTGTAGTACCATCTGCAGCAACTTTATCCTGTTTTGCTTTTTTTTTCTTTTTTGTCTTTCTGAAGGTGCAGTTCCATGAGTCATTTTGGTGAACAGAAATCAGATTCCAGCATTGTATTTTTTTCAGATATTCCTGACGTTTAAATTTGTGAAAGATCTTGAAAATGCAAGCCACGCAAAAAAGCATAAGTTTCAAAATGTATTAATTCATGATCCTGAAGCCAATCTTACAGGTTTTTATTTTTTATTTTTTTGGAGACTTCTCTCATGAATGTGGAATGCTTGGGGTTACAACACCGAGTGCAGGCCCAATCATCAGGTAGTTAAATTCCTGAATGCTATAATTTGCGTGCCCACAGTCAGCTGTGGGTATAAAACTGTGCCCAAAAACTTGGAGGTCAGGGAATACAAGGCCCAAACTAAGCAGATTCAAAGTAAGATTTTTTTATATTTTTTCCTGTTTCTACACAGATGCTGCTGAGCATTCCTCTTTGTTAGCAAGCCAGCACAGTCAGGCTTTTCCAGAGGTGTGGTTGTGAAGCCCCACGAGGCGCAGTGTGGAGATCCCGGAGCAGGCCCTGCCGCTGCTTTGCAGCTTGCCATTTACATGGATAGCCGCACCTTTCTGCTTGGTATCTCAAGCAGCTTCCCACTTGCAAGGTGCTACTGGGCCTGGCAAAAATGGTAGTGTTTGGCCCTCCCCACGCAGTACTGTGAACAAAGAGTGACTAGCATTTTCTTCCTAAATGTCCCTCCAACTTATTTTTCTTCAGCAAAATTCCCATCAGAGCTTCGACCCTGAGCCCTAAAGGTACTTATTTACTGAAATCTGATACATTATGCCAAGGTAGGTGCCTGATTAAAGACTGAAAATCGTTAGCTTGTATGACCTAGTCGTTCAGCAGTTTCATTTGTCATATGTCAGCGCCTCATATCTAATCTCGAATAGTTTACAGCAAGATCTACTTCCCAAAGCAAATTCCCATCGTTGGACCGTGCTGCCTCAGACTAATAGTAGGAACATTCTTTAGGTCCATTTTCCACATGCAGGCCCACTCCCACCCCAGTAGGATCTTGCCAAGTAAAATTTTCTAACTGCTGCTACTTTGTTAAATGAATTGTGAAATATAACATTAAAGCTTTCTTATTCCACATATTTTTATACCTACATAAATCATATACTGAAAATACAATTTGAGGGTTGTGTGCTGCCAATAAAGTAGAAAAACCTAGCAAAGACTGAAATAAAACAAAATGATATGCATGAAAAGAAACTCATTTTTTCAAGTTCCATATCTAGACCCAACTGCATAATATCAGATACAGTTTCTGTACATATTAAAAATCCTATCTGGATAAAATATGTAAAAACAATAGTAATGTTTTGTGTGTGTTTGTTTTGGCTTGCCTTTTCTGGTTTGTGTTTTCCTTAGTGGAAATGCACATTTTTGGACCAGATGTTGAATGTAACAAAATCCATATTAGTTTTTGACTGCAGTATCAAAAAGAAATTGAAGACTTTAAAAGTTTTCCCCCATCAAATATGCAAGTGATCAGCTTTTGCCTTGGGTAATACCAGTACCCAAAGAGTCAGATTGTGGTCATGAGATGTCACCATCCCCTTGCATACTTGAGCGGCTGCAGCCATGAGAGCTTATGGCTGGGTCCCAGCAAATTTTAGTCCCAGTGCAGTCTGGTGTCCAGCACTGCTGGCAAAATGTTGACCTCATGGACCCATCTGGGAAACAAAGTTGGGTTTGGGGTTCCTTTCCTTTCCTTTCCTTTCCTTTCCTTTCCTTTCCTTTCCTTTCCTTTCCTTTCCTTTCCTTTCCTTTCCTTTCCTTTCCTTTCCTTTCCTTTCCTTTCCTTTCCTTTCCTTTCCTTTCCTTTCCTTTCCTTTCCTTTCCTTTCCTTTCCTTTCCTTTCCTTTCCTTTCCTTTCCTTTCCTTTCCTTTCCTTTCCTTTCCTTTCCTTTCCTTTCCTTTCCTTTCCTTTCCTTTCCTTTCCTTTCCTTTCCTTTCCTTTCCTTTCCTTTCCTTTCCTTTCCTTTCCTTTCCTTTCCTTTCCTTTCCTTTCCTTTCCTTTCCTTTCCTTTCCTTTCCTTTCCTTTCCTTTCCTTTCCTTTCCTTTCCTTTCCTTTCCTTTCCTTTCCTTTCCTTTCCTTTCCTTTCCTTTCCTTTCCTTTCCTTTCCTTTCCTTTCCTTTCCTTTCCTTTCCTTTCCTTTCCTTTCCTTTCCTTTCCTTTCCTTTTTTTTAAAAACAAACAAACAAACAAAAAAAACACTCTGACAGCCAGGGGTTCTAATATTAATAGGATGTAATACTACTCTAATACAAATGTCCTCGAAATATTCTTCATTAACAGCAATCCAGAAAGCCAAAAATAGAGCGGTTTATGTCATATTTCATCAGATTGTGTCCAGCCCTATGAAGAGAAGGCATACTGGAGCCAGCAAGAGAGCAATACTAGTGATTCAGCTGCGTATTTTACTTTGTGCTCCTGCTTGAGGCTACTCCATCAAGCATCAAACCAGTATTTCTACTCTAGGAGGGAAGGTGAGGAGTTGACTTATTGTGTTTACTCCCTCTTTTATTGCATCCCTATTTTTTTTATTGTTTAGTTTGAGGGAGCAGGGACCCTCTGTTTGGCAGTGGATCAGTGTCCAGCTGCAACATGAGATGGCTTTTCCCTGGCACTGGCCACAGCTCAGCAGGACCAGGGACATTAATTCACCTCCTTCTGCCCTTCACCTGCCTCCAATCCCACTGAATGCTTTAAAAAAATGGAAGAAGGTTGTTGCTTTCTTTACCCATGTTCTCCTCCTGGCTAGCAGGAATACAAGCCTGGGAATTTGAGACCTCCTGCCCATCAGATGGAAGTCCCTACTGTTATAAGGATGGGCTATAGAGACTATTATGAGGATGTGTTATAGACACATCTGGGCCTCTTCCTGTCCTTCTAGAAGAATAGAAAATAGCTTCTAAGTTTGGGCAGCAAACTGCTGCAACCAGTTAAAATTTCTGAAATGTATTTTCACAGTGAAATGTTGAAAAAAGCGAAAATCTCCAGATGCACCCCTTAAAGCATCCCCAAAACAAGTGCAAATACATTATTTCATTTTTTTTTCTATGGAAATTGCTGTGAAGCTTGCAGATAAATTTTTTAATATCATCTTAAAGAGATGAAAGTACTTCATTGTCATTTTTACCATGTCAGACAATATAGAGATGTCAGGTTTAGGGGGTGTGAAGTAATATTTTACTAGATGAATGATATGTACATCTTGTATACACCGCATAGGTTGCACTGGCAAGTCCATTTCTAGAATAAAACTGTTTAACAAGTTCTAAAATATTTTGCGATTTCCTTCCTCTAATTTTAAAGCAAATTTTCAAAACGTAGGATAGTACCAGATGTAGCTTCTGGCAGTCGATGTTAAGGGTGTGTTTCTGGAAGAAAAAAATAGGCTAGTAAATCCAGCCCAACTGGAAGCGGGAGAACTATCCTCATGAGATTTTGAGCCAAAGCTTGCATACTCAGGACATATGGATAAGCATTAGTTATCCATCTAACCCACCCAAGCTGTAACACCAAACTTTTTGAAGTTGGATTTATAACTGTCTGCAAATCAGTTTAAGTGGAAAAGTGGAAAGTATGCCGTCAAGCACAAATATCAAAAGCTTTTCTTTCATGAATATTCTTACAATGGAATTGCAGTGAAATAGTGTGTCTCTTTTAGAGAAAAAAATGTTCAGCAAATAAAGGGATCAGGGCTGTAAAACCTGGAAAGTCACATTCTTTAAATCACTGAAATGACTTAGGAAACAGAGTCACATTTTGAAGAATATTCTAGGCTTACAAGAGAAGAAAATTAGTTGGCTTTCAATTTTGAAACTGGGATTCAGGCTCCATTGCAACTTCAGAGCATGTCATCCAGAGTCTGAGGACTGTTTCTAAACTTTATGTCCTGCTAGGTAACTGTGAAGGCAGTTTGCAATATATTAAGGCGTATGGAGCATCTTGCAAAAGTGAGCTTATTAATTTAAATATTTCAGGTGGGGTGAACTGAGCTAACACTTTCTCATATATTTTATGCACAAACAGCACATATAGATTTATATATAAATATATACAATGACGTGCACACACACACTCTACATATCTGTATATATGTATATGTATATATATGTATATACATAATGGTGACCAACAAATCACCTCATTTGCTGTTCTACTGCTAAAGCATGTCAGCAGAAAACCCTTCCCAGTACCACAGTTCTGTGGCACCAGGAACTGTGAGAACTAGTCATGGCTTAGATGGAAATGTTGTCCCACGTAATTGAATAATCTCTTTTAAAGAGAGTCTGATTTTTTTTTTTTGTCCCCACTCTCTTATTGTTTCAAATGTAAAATAAGATGTCATCTTCCAGGCATTCCAGAAAAACAACAAGCAAAACCCATTGACATTGCAAAGGAATAAATATTGGGATGGTACCAGGCTGAGTTTCTGGCAGTCAGTGTTATGGGTGTGTCCATGGAAGGGAAAGAAATAGGCCATCTTTTTCTCCGTGTAACCACAGACATTGTCTGTTATAAGAGCTTAATTGATTCATAAACTGTTAGAAATATTTCATGTCTTCTATTTGGTAAAAACTGTGATCTGCTACCAATTTGTCAACTTGTTCTTTTAGCTCTCTCTCCCCGCCCCCCCCCTTAAAAACAAACAAACAAATAAACACATTTTTATCGAGATTCACCATGAGTGCTAGTCATTGTTTTGAACCTTTCTACAAAAAGTTAAGATTAATGTCATGTGTTCCCAGATGTTACTCTTTCTAAGTTCATTTATCTCAGAGTAAAGACACTTGTTTCTAAAAATACACGGTAGAAAGCTGTCTCATAAAACAGCATTAAAGCTTACTTGGTTTTGTTGCTATTTAATTTTTCATTACTCTATCAAAGTTTTGCCCACAGATCTCTCTGTAATCGTTCAGATTTACAACAAACCATTCTTTACTCTTTTCACAGTAATGTTTGCATTAGGCTTATGCTAGGCTTCCTTTGGGGGGTTGTTTTCATTTACCACACTTGTACTTTCCATTCTGAGTCATAGCAGCCCTTTAAATAATGATGGTGAAGTTAGCTGCTTTGTTCTTTTACACTGCGTGGCACTATTTTTCTGCAAAGCAAAAATCTTCCATCAGTAGCATCTCATGTCATCAGGAATCTCTAAGCATTTATTTCTTCCAAATGGTGCCAATGGCAAGTTTATGATTTTGTCACTGGTGCTATTTATTGCAAATGTATTAGAAACTTCACAAGCTTGCCATTAGCTGAAACAATTTTCAGAAATGCAATGCAGAGAAATAAGGAGATGCAATTAGTGGAGCAATTAGGAGATTCATTCTTTCCACAGTCACCAAAAATTCCCTGAAAATCCTAAATATCTGCATTTTCACGGTGGTACTGTTTCTGAGTGTTGTCCTGAGCATCTCAGCTGCAAAGTCACATTAACGAGCCCCCCAGAACTATTTTCCCCCTCATCTGCTTGCAAAGTTCATGCAGTTATTTATGCAGCATGCTGTCTTTTCCTCAAAGAAAAATTCCTCGGTACTCTGTTTTTAACAAGAACAAAATGCCAGCAGGCCAGCTTTTGAGAACATCCCTATGAGAGCAAAACATTACTGTCACTGCTATAGCTACAAATGTCTCTAACCACCAGGCATGTCTGAGGGGAGATGTGACAACTCTGGGACAAGTGCTGGGAGAGACTGGAAATAGGCAAAAATCCTGCCTCGGTCCATGAAAAATCCCATACAGGGATATAAGGGGGCATTCAAATAATTGCTCTGTGGGCAAAACTGCTGATTAGCCTCCTGAATAATGCTTATAGAAATGATTTTCTGGGCACTTAGTAGAGGTCTACTGGGGTCAAGGGCCTTCCACTGATTTTGGAGCAACCTGGGAATAATTGTAGGTGGGGTTGGGATCTCTTTGCAACATTTTTTCCTGATTTTTCTGTATTAGGAGGCTCTGGGATTTAAACACAAGACTAAAATGAAGATAGCAAATTTATTGCCTAAATATTGTCAGTCTTATGCAACTCAAAAAGCCAATACAGTATGAACTGACTAAGAACTGTGAGACTTAAGAGCCTTAATGTTACAGATGTAAACATCTTTGGTCCTTTAGTAATCTTGGACAGGAATCCAAAGCTTGATTCCAAACTGTTTACAAATTTTAAGACAAGCTGCATTCAGATCAGCAGAATGGTACTGACAGAGCAAGCAGAGAGGTATGAGCTTTTCCCAGTTTTGGGGGGAAATTTTGGAAGGGGAAAGAAGAAAGATGGAGATCCAGTGTGGTACTTCAGCAAGTGTCCAGCCATAAATGCAATGTTTCTGACTTGACTTTGAATAAGGAACACATGGAGCACGTCAGAATAACATCCACATGTAAGCAAAATTTCCTGTTTTGGGATTTTGTTTCTGGCTCACAATCCAATCTAAGTTTACCCAGAATATCCAAAACTGCCACATTGCTAGGAAATGTAGGAACAATTTCAAGCTTGTCTGGATTCTCAGAAGGGACTTCTGATTTCAGGCTGAAATTGCACAAAACTCTGTGGCTGCTTTCTTAAAGGTCCAGCTCAGAAAACAAAGAAAACCTATCCTGGTTTCCAGAGTTTTGTTCTAGCCCTAAGTTTCAGTCAGTCCTCAAGTTCAGAATATCTAATTTGTACAAATAGCAGATGATCTCAGATGAACCAAAATCACTATTATATACTGTAAAACTTTGCATATTCATTTCATGGGAATGTATGTCATAACACCAACATTATTTCTAAGCATGGACCCCAAACCATCTTTTATATGAGCACATTCCTCAGGATTTGATGGATTGTACTTAAAAAAAAAAGCAAAAAGCTGCATCAAATTCTTTCAGGCATCCTTAGCTGTTCAAAATTATATGATGCATTAAAGATTACAATGAAAATATATAGCTATAAATGACTACTGAAAAATACCACCAACAACAAAATGGGTTAATTCCAAAACACTATTTATGAAGAAAGTATATTCTGGGGGGGAAAGAATGTGGTCAGTATTTGCAAGCCTTTTTATTCCTATCTCAAAAACACAACAAGTGAGCATTACCATTTGTTTTTGCAAGAACATTTGCAGAAAACAAAGTTTTTAGAAAAGTTGAAAGAAATGCAATTGCATGAATGCTGCTACCCGTAATATTTGTAAAAGCACATGCTTCTTTGATTTGCTAATGTCCTCCTGCTTATGAAATACTGATGAACAGTAAAAATGCAATTTGCTTAATAAGAATCAGCAATGTGGTCTAGTGGTTACTGAACTATATTTAGAACCCGGGGACCTGGGCTCAGTGCCTAGCTCAGATGCTGAGCTGCCTTCTGTGACTGGGCAAGGGACATCACTGTTCTCAATCTATGCATCCACTTTTGCTCTTTTGTCACATTTTCACATGTAGGCTGTAACACGTTCAAAACAGGACATACATCTGCATCTCTGTAGGGGTGGCACAGTGCCCACCACAGAGGGTTGCCAGTTTAAGCGGGGACCATATTGCATCTAGTAGTAGCAAATACTCTGTTACATGTTCAGCGTGTGGCTTTCAGCTTCTTTTGCATCCAAATGCAATGCATGACACCAAAGTGAAACACCTTGGCTAAGAGAACAGTCAAGCCTGGAACCAGTCCTCCATGATGCTGTATAGCAGTATGGGGTGCTCTTACCCACCTTGGCAGAACAAGTTTTCAGGAAAAGATAGTGCTACTATTAAGGATGTTCTCTGTCAGGCTCTGGAGACCTCAGTATCAAGCATCAATTGAGTATCAATCCTGCCTCTACGCTTGCAATTATGCCCCATGACTGATCTCTTTCATCACTTGGAATTTATGCAACACTTTCATCCCAGTGAACAACTGCCCACATGACACCTTCCATTTCAGTGCACAACTGACTGCTCTTCCCTGGAGATTTTGTTGCATGCTCTGAGCATTAAGAAGAATTCTCCAGAATAGGGACAGCAAGAAAAGTGCATTGCTTCTGCCACCACCAATCCAGCCACATGGATTGCTAGTACTTGGTGTAGAATAAAAGCTCATGTTGGTTTGGAGAAGAAAATTTGAGTCTAACTTTTGGGGCTAGGTGGGAGGAGCAGAATATTGATGTCACCTACAACAAAATATATTCACACTGGAGGGTAGAAACAGCATTTTTTAACCTGGATGAAAACACCTTGAAAGATACAGTAAAATCTCTGGTTGGTGTGTGTTATGTACAAATATTTATTTAACTTTTTGCAGGGTGATCTTTGAGATCTGTGAGGATTGTTATTCAATGGACATAAATCAGTGTAGCTCCAGGACATTTATTGTTTTGATTGCAAGCAGCTCAATCGTGGCTGTAGACATGAAGCTGTTTCTTCTTCCAAAGTGGCACTTATGATGCAGCTGCCTGTAGCCTGCTAGTGAGGAACAGACAATTGTGCATTTGCTGTGAAGTATGTATTTCATTAGAGCTGCGGTCTAAGAATTGTTTTGGTTTTGGATGGAATAAATAGCTGCAAGTGCTGTGGGAGTTCAGAAATGCAGAAACTCAGTCCTGTGCCATCACAAGCCCTGTCATCTCTTGCTAGATTTTTGAAAAGGAGATGAAAGGCAAAGATTTAGCTTTATCCCAAACAGCTCTAGCAAAGTCCTCTTTTACTGGGGGGACTCAAAAGGTGGGTTAGGGAGCAGAAACATTGTGAAGAGCAGCTATGGGGGCTGTAATATACAGTCAGCTATGAATAAAAAGAAACAGCAACAAACCATAAACATTAAATACTATCAGGTAACGGTGTGGGTGCAGGATAACAGCATAGAGAGGGGTACATTCTTGGGGAATGCCCCCTGTGACCAAGCCAGCCTCCCCCCTTCCTCCAGTGCACACACTTCCCCATCCATCCCTCTTGCTTGCTCAAATACCTTTCTTCCAGCCTCATTGTTGTGCAAGTTCATCAGCCTCCGTGCATTCTTTTTGATTTCTCGGGCATCAACAAACCTCCGGGAGAACTCAATGCCGTATCTGATATCCGCAGAGCAGCCTCCCCACTTCCAGCCCTCCTCCTGGTTGTAGTAGCCCTGTTTCTCTCGGTCACAGCCACAATTGCTGAGGTTGCCCTGGCTGCAGGCGGCCGTAACAGCGTGTGCAACCCCGGCAGCAGTAATGGCATAGGTGAACGCAGCTTCCCTGCTTCCTGTGGAGAGAAGCCAAAAGCTGATGGATTTGCAGAAGGGTAGCACTTACTAAAGAAAGTACACACATTATGTACAGCAATGGTGTCAGGTAGGAATGTGAGGCAGGCATTACTTCTAGCGTGTGCTTCGTATTCTGGCAGAATTACATATGTATTTTAAATGTTTGGTTCGTCTGGGGCTTATTGCCCCAGGTAAGCACCAGCTGCATGACAGTCCCGTCTAATCCCCTGCACCAGAAGGGAATTTGGCAATGAGTCTGGGCAGTAGCGAGGTGAGGCAATATGATTTGTTTTTATATTGTCTCATCAGGTTTGCAAGCTGAACTGTATATATTTCGGATGAATAATAGGTGAGTCACTGATGGCAATGCTCACCGGAAAACAGTAGTTTGCTCTAACAGTTGGTACTGCCTGGAAAAAGTGTACAGACAGCTTAAGAAATACCAGACCCTTTTGGGTGCACGAGAGGGTTGGGCACAAATGGGGGAGGTTATTATTGCACCTTTATGGACCAGTAGGGCCCATTAGTGATGCTGATGGTCAACTATGGCAAGAGTTGCCCACAGGGACAAGAGCTAGGTAGGTTTTGTTTTCTTTCAAGGTGAAGTAGAGATGACATCTTTTGCTGACTTTTCTCATGTGTGTGTTTTGCTGTGAGCTTTTCCACTCCCACCCTGATTTCTGCTTTATCTTGTCTAGTGAGTGTACAGAGTGATGGAAGTGCTAGGGAAGCATTGTTTCCTCTCTGGAACAAGTGAGATGCTGCTGTGAAGGCAAAGCCTTGTTTTTATGCTTTAATATTATTATTATTAATGATGTCACTACTCGCCAATGTTCCTCATTCCCCACTCCTTGTTATAGGTATTGATATTGAGTATATAAGGGACAAATAAATGCCATTTCTTGACTAGATATTGATAGGGTGAGTTGCTTTTGGGATGCACATAAGCAAGGAGATACAGAGGCAGGGCAATTGAAAGGGATGTTACAACCTCTGCCTGCTCTCATGTGAGTCTACACTCTGTTACCGACTTAGTGTAGGGGTAGATTATGGCCCTTTTCATTTTGCTGTTCTTATTTACAACATTTCCCTACAAATTCCCCTCTCAGTGCTATCATTATTTTCCTCTGTGTGTTTATTTGGTGATAAATCGACAATCTTGTAATACTACTGCCAAAGAACAACTGTAAAGAATTTGCAGAAAGTTGCTGAAGTGCTTTAATGACCACACACAAAGCTTTAACATGGTTAATGGATTTGGGGAGAAAAAAAATAAAAAGAACAAAATTTCCAGAGGAGAAAAAATAAATAAATAAAAATAAAAAAACCCTTAGAGTCTATTTTTAATTTTTTATTTTAGCATTCACAGATATCATAACTATTCTGGAATGACCTGTGCACAGTGGGGTTTCTTTATATTTTATGTGTCTTATTTGCATATATAGCTTCCTGAAAAGTTACACCTTTGCAGGATACAAGAGAGATCCTACAAGAAGCAATCATAAACAAGTTTTTGGCACCATTTCCTTGTTTCTCCAAAGCAATAAAAAAAGTAACATAAGGTAAGAGAAAAATAAAAGGGTCTGTTTTTATTCAGGTACCAGGAAGGTTAAACTGACTTGTAGACTATTTGAGTATATCACCCAACAGAAGGCTTGACTCTGCTTTCAGACACACAAGTGTTTTGCTGGGGTGTGCGGTGTGTGTAGTCTGGTTCAGTGGTTCCCAAACCATGGTCCGCAGAACATTGGTGGTCCAGGAGGCCACAGTAAAGGGTTTACAGCTAATCTGCAGAGCCATATTAAACATTGTTTTTAATAGTGTTTTTAATTAAAAGTTTGATGATAACAATGCCTGGTGGTCCACAAGAAATTCTGAGGGTTGATAGCAATCCAAAAAAAGTTTGGGAACTTCTATTCCTAGTATGTTCTCTAAAATGCATATCAATATTCACTCCTCTCTCTTTCACTCCCCAACTGAAGTCAAAACTGAGACGTGTTTTAAAACATAACCTGTTGACTTGCAGGATTTCCTTCTTCATCTCCTTTCAAAAAAAAAAAAATCTATTCTTAATTTGGATTCTTTATTCTTAAATTGAAAGACTGGAAATATGAGATACAACAGAAATGACATATAGAGATAAGTTTTCCTTTCTCTCCAGGATGAGAGTAAGTAGAATAAACACATGTAGAAAAGCTCGTAAACAAGCAGAAACATATTCCTGTCAGGGAATACCACAGCTGTGAGCTACAGTTCAGTAGATTTATCAGATTAGCTAGAAAGAGGTTGCTGATGTTTTATTTTTTCAATTCAATGTATTCCACATGTATCCAGAGTAGAAAGTGACATTTTGTAATGGCACTGTCTATGCCTTGCTCATGAGTTTTCACACATCACTTCCCTTAATCAGTTTTGTAAAACTAAAGAATATTCTGTCTTTATATTCCTTTTTCTCCTCTTTGTTCCCATTATACCCCTGGTTACATTTGGGAACAGAGGAAAATATCTTTCCTTCACCCACTTGACAGTTATACCAGTAAAGGAATTATCTCAAGTCATGGAGTAATTCTTAATGGAAATCACATTGACTCTCTGAAGATGTTATTCTTCTGTTTCAATGCAGCTCTAAAATAAGAAGGGATCAGAAATAATAGGTGGCTTGAAAATCAGATTGCAAGTTAAGGTGTCCTGCCAATAATTTATTTTTTATTTTTTGCATTTTATTTTATTTTAGTTTAGTTTTTTATCTAAAGAATGTTCCAAAGCTTTCTTTGAGCTTCAGGGTAAGCATTACCTCAACGATTCTCTAAAGTCCTAGGATCAAGAGAGTCTATCAGGAAATGCTGATGGAGGAGGGATAGGAAACTCTGTGCTTGAATAATATGTCTGCTGTACACAAAGCTTTCCATTAGCATGTCATCATTTGAATCAGCCCTAAGCAAGTCCTTGTTAGGCAGCTAAAACAATTTAAGTAATGATTGCTGTGATACCTGCATGAAGAACAATAATCTCATTTTATGCATTTTTTTGAGATTTCGAAAATATTCTTATTCTGCAATGAAAGAAAGAGACAAATCTTTCCAAAAATGTTCATTAAAAGGAAAAACAAATATCAGAAGATTTGGGATATGACTCAACTTGGAAGCTAGAATTTTTTGTTTGTTTTGTTTTGTTTTTCGTTGAATATCTTGGTCAACTAGTTATTTGGCAGTATAAGTGCATACTACCTGTGTCTCAGAACAAAAATTTCTTGTTTAACTTTTCAAAGTTTTCTTTTATGTAGACAAGAATAATTCTGTCAAGATTTGATTTTAGTGGAAAAGACACTGTTTTGGCTTTTATTGCAGACCTTGGATCCCTACATTTCCATATTAGAAATGCCTGCCTTCATGTCAAAGAAGACAGTTCTGATTTAATTCCCCAGACATAGAATGGTACACAGAAATTGTCTCATCTAGTAACTCCAATAGAAGATGGCAGTCAGTACTGACTGAAATGTAGCCTATTGTCTTTGGTAAAGGTGCTGAGAGTCACTACTTGCAATCTGCTAGGCCATGAGAGAAGTCTTGCCTGTGGTCTGCCAGTCTGCGTTGCTGCCATTTGCTTGAGTTCACTTGTTTTCTCACGGTGGGTTGTATTTTAAAAGTGGCCTACTACCCAGTAATGTAGACATTTTCTGCTCAGAAAGTCAGATATTGGATCATTGCTTCCTACAGTGAACAATTTCTGGCAGAAAGGGTGAGAGGAGTCTATTTATCTGTTGTTGGAATCTTGGAACAGCCTATACTTTAGCCCTAATTTAGATGTCATCTCTGACTGACTTTTAGACTGCTAACTGCACTAAACTTAGTATGGTCTGATGTGGAAATTATTACAAGTTTCATAACTGCTGTAGTTTACGGCATTCTAATATGCATATATTCAGCAGCATATTTTCAGCATGTAACCACAATCAGCTGAGAATCGTGCATGCTAAATATATATTTTGATCATTCGTCTGTGAGTGCAGGGTTACAGATTTGACTGTTTCATAGTTATTAGTAAGGCATCTGTTTTTCAGAGTAACTAGATGAGAATATTACTATTCCACACATCATTCAGAAATGTATTTTCTCAGCAGTTAAATGAATAAAAGTGTCATAAAATGTCAGCTAGTAGAACTCTAATTTAAATTGAAAGAGTACACTAT
Organism: Anser cygnoides; assembly: GCF_040182565.1. Lineage (NCBI taxonomy): Eukaryota > Metazoa > Chordata > Aves > Anseriformes > Anatidae > Anser > Anser cygnoides. Next base: position 73,470,938 of record NC_089873.1, on the reverse strand, counting down.
GGAATATACACTGTTTAACCAGTATTTTGCTAAATCTTGGATTAACAATGATAGAAAAAATGTACACACTGCTATGAAACAAAACAAATTCCTTATATGCTTACAATCTGTAGACAACGGATCTTGAATTATATGGCACAATTCAATAAAGGTTGGTGGTAAGAAAAATGAACTATAGCAGAAGTTAGATTATTTTTGCCTTATTTTTGACGAGTCTTTTGCAAATGAAAGCTGAGGACACATTAAGTCATTTTTTATGGACAAAAGAGATACATCTAGATGAGTAAACTGAAACTCAGATAATAGCCCCCCAAGTAGGGCTGGCTGAAGTCTTTTGCAGACAAGTTTAGTTCCTTTGTAATTTTGTATTTTATTCAACACACTCATTAGCAGTTCTCAAAGAAAACAGTACAGGCTCTTCTCCTTGGGTTCAATCCAAGGGTAATACAAGTCAGTGAGAGTTTTCTCACTGTCTGGAGCAGATCCTTTCTCTATTTGCATTATCAGTTAACTAATTTTGTACTTCTTGATTTATAATCTAAAAGCAGGGGTTGGAATAATTTCTCTAACCTTCTAATTTACTATAATTTACTACTAATTTACAGTGAGGCATGTGAGAGAGCACTGAAATCAGATTGCACAAGTAGAAGAAAAGCTATAAGAAAGTAGGGCTGCCAGGATCCTCAGGGGGGTTTCTAGTCCGTCCCTTGACCCTAACGTAGGCTAATAACGCAGGTGTCCTTCAAAACAGTTTTATATATTCTTTCTTAAAGTTCTTCATGGTGGAGATTCCACAGTCTATTCCATTGCTTCAGGACCCACGTTTTTATTTATGTTTTACTAGTATTAACCTGAAACTGTCTTTCTGAATACAAACCTACTACTTCTTACTGTACAGATATTAAGAACCTGATTGTTCCCTTCTTCTAGCAGCAGCCTTTAAACGTTTAAAGGCTTCCACCCCCTTTCTAGATGTGGTCTGTCAGTCCTTGTAGAGCAGTTTCATGGGCTCTGACCATTCCTGTTGCTCTCCCTGGGCTCTCCCAACTAGCTGTCCTGTGTCTTGCAGTTCCATGCCAGAGATGGGACAGGCTGCTCCAGCTAAGGCCTTGCTCACTTGGGGTTAGAGCAGAAGTAGCACTTCACATGTCTTGCATGCTACACTCCTGTTTACTCATGCCATTATGGTGTTTTCAAAGCAGCAGGACATTTTTGACTCTTAATCAGTTTGTGGTCTTCTTCTATGCTGCTGCTATCACAACAGATGTTTCCCATCTTTCATTTGTGACGCTGATTATTACCACATACAGATCTTTGTCTTTCTGATTTACCTCCTTTTTCTTTCTTTTTTTTTTCTTTTTTCTTCCTTTCCAGTCAATTTTTCCATGATCATTTTCAATTTTGACTGAAACTTCCTCCAATTTCATTGCAGTCCTCCCCAGCCTGACTTCATTTGTAAATTCAATGAGCTCAGTTTATGCCTTCAGTCAAATCAAGAGTGTAAGATTAACCAGTACCAGAATCAGCATAGATCACAAAGTCAAGTTAGTTATTACATCCTTCCATTTTGATAACTATCCTCCAAATAAATTTCTTGACAGTATATACCCATTTGGTTGGAGTTTCCTTAGTTTTCTCATGAGAATGTCATATAAAGCAGTGTTAAAAGCTTCATTTAAATCCTAAATAAATGGTATGAAATTGTTCTTCTCTGCCTCTGAGGTCTTTGGTGGCAAAATAAGGAAATTAGGTTGATTTAACATGATTTGTTCTTAACAGACCTTTGTTGACTGTTATTGTTACTCATCTCTTTGTTTTCAGTTATGAGCTCAAATGAGTGTTTGTTCCCATTATTTTTTTAATTTACTGAAGTTAGGATGATTGTTCCTATAATTCTTCTGCTGTTAGTTTTAGACAAAGGCAATACATTTGTCTTATCAATTTTTCTTAATGGGAGTTCTCCACAAGTTTTCAGCTCTAATGGCTGCCAGGACTAATGGCCCTAAAATGGTTTCATTAAATGTTCTGATATGAGGGACAGCTAACTAGAATGCACACAACCTGGAGAGATACTTCTCCCAAGCTAATGAGATGATATTCCTCTGTAGATGATGTTAGTTCTATAACCATCTGCTCACCACTCACTCTCTTAGTGAAGGCTGATGCAAGAAGTTCTTGACCTTCTTAACATTATCCTTAGTTTACACTCGCCATGGTAGTAGTGGACCAGCTTTTTTATACATCTTCCACTCACTGACAAAGTACTGACTGAATCATTACTGTGTAGTGTGTTGTCAAAAAAAACAAACAAATAAACAAACAAAAAACCCTAAGCCAACAACAACAAAAACCAACACCAGAAAGAGTCACCCATGGTCATGAGGTCCATCTTGCAACACCTGCACTCAGTAGTCCTCCTGAATGAGGAACCTGATGCAGACTGAATATCTGCTACTCTGGCAGGGCTTTCTGATCAAATCTGATGGAGTCTTTTGATGGTCATATTGGATAATGTTCTCTTTGTGGTATTTTTTTCCCATTTCCTGCCTAAAATCTTTATTTTCTACTACAATCTAATTAAAATTGTCTTTTTTTTAAAAAAATAATTTTTCATCCAGATAGGCCTGTTTAGATAGATTAGAAGTAAAGCAGGAGTTGCAAATTATTTCAGCATCTTCTTTGTAGACTGCTCATAATGTCTATTTTCAATTACACTTGGATGGGACAGAGAATGAATGGTGCATATTCAAAGCTGAGATTGTGCAGTGCTGTGACATAATGTTTTGTTTACAGATTCTTCTGTTATTCAGTAATTTTAATCTCTAGCATCCCACTAAGTTTTTATGGGTGGAAGTGCCAGAATTTTGGCCATCAGTCTAAAATCACTCTGTTAACTGGATTGTTTTCTGTTGCTCATGTGGGTTTGTCAGATTATCTTTTAGAATGGGCTGCACATGAGCCAGATTTATTTCACACTTGCTTTTTGTAACTCCTTGCTCTCACTATTTATATAGTTTTGGAAGCATGTCTATTAAAATATATATATATATTTAACATGCCTCCGCATTTCGTATTTTTTAAAACATTTTTCCAATTTCACAGTTATTTTCTAAAGGCTTGGTGGTACTTTCCACAGTGGTCTCTGTAACGAGGCTTTCAACATTTTACAGAATTTTTTTTCTTAATTTGCCCCCTAAACATATTCAGTTAGCTCCTGACAGCTATAAAAAATAGTCAGCATTTCCATTCTAAATTGAGCATAATTCTATTTTGTATTTGACTGTCTTTTGGTGGCATATCATTTGGAGTTTTCTGGGACAGCTCCTGTGAATTCAGTAAGCTTGCTCTGATGTTTATGTTAGTGATGTTTAAAAGTACCTAGGGAAACAGGATTTTTTTTAAGCTCTCCCTTGTAAAGCTATACTTGTTGCAGCAAGTATTTCTTACTAACTCAGCTCTAAGAAGCAATCTGTATCTCGTTCTTAGTGAAAATGGGGAAATCAAGTTTGGATCCAAAAGCACTACTGCTTGTTTTTGTTAAGTTTTAATCAAAACATGGTGTTAAGCGCTCCTTGAAAGAATGTACAAGACCATTGCTTGAAAAATACATAGTGCACAAAGCATGAGGGGGTAGTTCCCACATACACCGTACCATTGAGAAAAGCCTGTGCAGTGTCACAGCTGGCTGTGTTTTCACAATGCTACTGCTAATACTGTCAAAGTAGTATGTGGGAAGCAATAGCTGTAGCAGAGGGATCATCTCCTGCCTGTGTTCTGTTCTGGACCTACTGAAGTTTCATTGGGGGAATTGATTCCCTGCTGAATGTTTGGTGTTTTTGCTTTTCAGTGATGACTAGTGGATTAATATATTGTAATATATTGTATGTAATATATTGTATATGTAAAAGCTCAGCTGGAGGCATCTTGAAGCATACTGTTTTTTATTTTTAAGTTGTTTGCACCCACTGTCATAAAGCATGGACTCCTGAAGACCGCTCATAGAAACTTGGTCCTAAACTATGCTAATGTCCTTGAAGGAGATGGAACTATGAGAAACCAGGTGTTGCTATAAAAATTGAATCATGTCAATCTATTCATGATAACAGTTCTTATGCATAGGGTTTACCTATGCATTATGCCTCCTTTTTTTGAAAAACATTTCACAGGGAGAAATAAAAATGGTAATTAAGAAAAAGGGAAGGGACACTACAGCTATATGTGGGCATATTTTTTCGTTTGTTTGTTTGCTCTTGATCATGCTCTTGCACCACAATATGGCCTGTTAAAGGTTTCTGAGAGATCTGTGTGCTGCTATGTTGCCTGCTTCAATTTAAGAAATAGAAAACATGCTTTCCATAGTCATAAAAATAATCATTAATTTAATTTAATTACATTAAAAACAAAACAAAACAAACAAACAAACAAACAAAACAGAAAAAAAAATCCACTCTGAACCAGTCAGAGAAATGGAGGACAGTACTACCACATTTTTAAAGGAGATTTATTTTGAAGTTAACTTATGCTCCAATTTATTAGTATACAACAGCTGAGTAGGTTGCTACCAAACCATTTCAGTCACTCAGATTTTCATGTGTGTGGATTTAATAGACTTGAGCTCATAATGAATGAAACAGTTTAGAATAGATGTTCTACATGGCTGCCAATATAGGATCCTTGCAACCTAAATTATTCTGTGATTCTGTGGTTTTATTTGACTTTGCTATGGACCCAATTTCACAAATACCTGTGATCCCCCCTGCCGTGCCCACGAATATTAAGAAATTATCACTTTGCAGAATCGGACCTTCTCAGTGGACTCTGTGCTGGGTTAGTATTTGAATTAACTTGTTTAAATCACTTCAGTGGCCTGACTTATAAATGTTGAAGAACATTTCTTCAAAAATAAATCTGCACTATCTTTTGCATGAAGTCATCTTTTCCTGTATTATATTCTGTCACTTCAAAGGTAGATAACAAATCCCTGAGGGCAGTGGTCATGTCCGTATTCTCTTGTAAATCACTGTGCACACCTGTGCTTTGCTGTAGAAACATGTTAAATAATACCTTTTAAAGGGTTCGCTAAATTATAAGTAGAAGTCAACACTAAGCTCCTATACCTGGGAATGCCAGAGTATCTGTGGGTGTGTATCTGTGGGTGTGAGTATCTGTGTACATTACAGATGAAATTTTAGCTCTCACTTCAGAATTTCTTAAGACGTTTTAGTTAAATCATGGATGTTACCTCAATATATTGTGCAGAGTCTGTTAGTGGGCAGGCACTGCTTTGCCATAATTATTGAATTACAGATATACCATATGATGCCCAGCCGAAATTCATGTTAGACAAAATCTGTTTATGCAAGAGGTAGATTGTGACTTAAAATGGAATGTGACTTTCAACTGGAGAGGACAACAGATACTATATACCTCTGTTTCACAGGGACATGAGGATATTAAGGCATTTATCCACATGGCAGAAGGACTTGCAAGAAAATGAGCTATTCTCTTTGTAGGGAGTCTATGGAGGAAGGCAGCTGTGGACTTCTCATCCAACACAAATTCAACCATTTGCAGGGAGGATGTCCATGCAAATGCATAGTGTGGCAGGAGACAACATGATTGCAGAAGTGTTCCCTTGGACTGAGGCTTCTCTGCTCTGCACCTCTACATATTGTTCCAGCATGATATTGAACCAGTCCATCTACTGCCAGAACCCTAAGGGGATTTGGACACAGCAATGCTTGGCATCACCATGCCTACCCGTGATGTAGAAGAAGGACACAGCAGAGCCTGCTCCTAACACCCTGTACTCACACCTCCTCACGTGCCATACCTGCAGAGAGTTAGACACATACCTTTCCTTTAATTTATACTTGGATAAAAAAAAAATAATTTAAGTGTTTTACCTGAGATTTTGCTGAGGTTACATTTGCTTCTGTTTCAGAGATCCTAAATGTTTTTATGTCCCCATTTGGAGTTGATGATAATAGACCTTTATTTTTGCAGGGATGAGATACTGTTTTCAGATTAGATGACAGTGTTTACAAAATTAATGCCAGTGTATACAAAATTAATCACTTCTACAGGACAAAAGCTAGACACCTAGAGATAAATCTCTGGCAGGATTTTGGCTCTAAAGCTTGTCTCTTAGATGTTCTGCCTGCTAGTATTTTCTATGTGGTAAGGATAGGAATTGAGCCTTATCAAGTATTGAGAGAGTTAGATGCCACAAAGTAAGACTTCCAGAAGTGATCAAGCTGGATGGGGAACCCCCAAAACTATGTGTAGAAAATTCAAAGAAAGGGACAGAGTCTAAACCCATCCTGTCAGAGAGGTAAGCCACATTTCCCTGGACAGAAAGTTTTTCAATCTATGCTGGCAGTGGGCATCTAAGTGTAATTTCTGAGGGTATATGGTGATTTTGGTAAAGGGGATCCCATCCTTATAATATCCTACTTTCAGCCCATTATCTTGTTCTATATTCTAATTGGGAAAAGAAAGATTTAATTAGATTAAAAGCTAGAAGATGACTTTGCTAGTACTACTGATTAGGATACACAATATAAATTAAACAATAAAACTATATATATAGTGTATATATATATACTATTCTATATATAAACTAATATATAAATAACAATAAAACTGAACACGATATAAATTCTTCTAGTGTATTTTTCTAGTTTTTCAGAGTATCATTAAACTTCATTATATCAAGTATGGAATTAGAATGTTCTTATATGAAATAAAGTATTAATTCTACCTAGACATGACATTTATAAAGTAAGGTTTATGAAGAGTGGCAGTATTCTTTATTAAACTGAAGAACACAGACAATGCATATACTTTGTCTAGCCAGGATCTAATAAATAAATATTTATATAAAGTATTTCTCAGATTTCCAGTATAAATTACAGAAATATCATAAAATGGCATAGCCACCTGTAATATTGTAGCTTTCAGCGCAGTAGCAATGTAGGAGTACTATGTCATATACCTATGAAATAATGACATCTGCACACTTTTTTGTGGTAATAACAATGAAGGTGGATTAAGTACTGCCCATCCTCAAAAAGGGTGATAGCCCCTCCGGGAACTCCAAGAAGCATTTTAGACTGCTGGTCATGGATAAACTCTTCCTATATGCCTGGGATAGATCTTCCCAGGCACACAAATTGTTATGCTGTCATCTTGTCCAGACATCATAGACTCTGGTCTTCTAGATATTCTTCAAAGAATGGTATTTTCAAGATACTCCTCAAAGAACTGGGTAGACATAAACAAAAGACCATTTCTTATGCTTGATAAAGAAAGAAAAATAATTCATATCAAATAATGTACTGGAATGTTGCCTTTTTTTATAAATGCACCCGCAGGAACATAACAGAGAGGCTCTTGTGTTTTCAGGAAAGTTCTGTCAGTTTTCTGGAAGATAATTCTGCATGTTGATTGTTCTGTTGTTTACTTAAATTCCTGGCACGGTTTCTGACGCCTGACAGGACAACCTAGAGGACCAACTCAATGTCTAGAATTCACAAGCAAACCTCTACCATGAGCCCTATCACTGGTGACTCAACACTCATCTCTTAGTCTTGCAGTCTTTATAGTGTTTCTCTGGTGCATTCTTGGCAAGGCAAGGTTTCACAGATGAGATGCAGTGAGTCTCAACATGACTGTTTAGGATGTTACCACTGTGCTGATATCACCCACGGTAGCAGAAGAACCATGCCTCATTGGATTTAGCTTACAGCCCTTCCTGGGAGGCAGCAGAGGAGAATCTGGGTTTGCAGATCATCAGAATAAGCATACCTTTTGCTCTGCTAATTCTGCTGTAGAGTTCACATCTTCCAGGTGTAGGGCAAATAGCTGGGCAGCAACCCCAGAAATTACTGCTGCTCCCTGCCAGAGCTCAGATTTTGTGGAAAGAAAATGAGAAAGTTCTGATGAAAAGGGCTGAACTGAGAGTTGCTTTCAAATTTACTTAAAGATCTTCCAAATGTTTTTACAATGCCTGTGTGGCTGAATTCACATTTCTGGTTGATTTGGCTTGCCTGACAATCTTTCTGAGAGGAGAGCTAAGATTCAAGTGATGATGTCTGCCCTCCTTCCTATTTACAGAGTCTTCGCCTGCTACTCGTTTGTAACATCAGTGAATGAGATGCAGCACAAATCACACATATGAAAGAGATTTAAAAGACTAAAGAGCTCAGAGGGTTTTGGATAAATACACAGAGTTCAGATGCTTGTCCAAACCTCTCTGGTTTGCAAAATGAGTCTGGAAGCATCACAAGAGCAAAGTCTTTTTTTCAGCTCTGGAGTTTCTGGTCCTGACAGGAGTTAGGAAGCGACAAGATTCATAAAAATAAGGAACAATTACTCTAATCTTCTTAGACCTCATGAAAGATACTTAATTACTGTTTAATCTGAACCTGTCTGGCTACCAGTCAGGCTATCTTATCTATTAGATTAGTAACTTATTTATTATTTGTGTTGTGCTAAGATCAGGGAGCTAAGCCCGTGTTTTGCCAAATATTGCACAAGTTCACTTTAAGATGCCGGTCCATACCTGCAAGAAGTTGCACAGAATGATTTGGCAAATGAGTAGATGCCTGCCCTGTGAGTTAACTGCCCTTTCAGCTGAAAATCTGTAATGCTATGAGGATAAAAAGATCAAATTTCTTACCCACAAGGAGCTTCCATTGTTTTTAGATGTGATATCCCAGAACTGAAGGATGAGTTTAAACAGAGATCAGAAGCAAAATCTGTAGGTTTTTAAAGTACTCCAGGTTTAGTACAGGATCTAGGCTTTGCGACCTAGAAAGGAGACATGACTCCCTTCCAGGAGTATGAATACAAGAGTATTTAAATAGATTGGTATTAATACCAGTCTTCCAGACACTATAAAAAATATTAAAAAAAAACACTAGCAAGTGTCTCTACTGCAAATCTACCATTAAAACAAGATATTGGTCACATTAAATAATCTTCATAGTCCCATGCTTTGTAGAAACTTGTTTGCAGATCTGAACTTTGAAGTTGACCCCTGTCTCTGTGATGGGCCAAACCAAAAGCCAGATCTGAACACCACTGAACTCTGGGAAAGTTCAAATCTATGTTTTTTGTGGTTCAGGTTGAGCTGTAATTAAAACAGACCAGTTTGAAACGCAAATGTCTGAAAACCAAAACAAAACAAATGTTTCACGTGAAAAGTCTTGGATTAGTCTGTATTGTACCATGTCATGTTTTTGCCTATCACATGATGTAATGTTCCTCTGGCTAACACAAAATGACAGCACACACGCTGCTATATGAGATATTCAGAGCAGACACTTTTAATTTAACTTTGAGCAGGACACAATATTCATGGAAATAATTTGTGCTGTGTAAAAACCCATCATCAGTCTTACTATCACTCACATTGGAGGGTAGACCGCTGCCTTTCGAGCTTTCCATGGTCATCCCTAGTTGCACTGTAGTCTAGGGATCTTTAAAAATCAATGTTTTGCCTTCTTTGAACAAACTTGTGCCTCATTTTGACAGCAGTATGTGGAATATTGCCACTAATCCCTGAAAACAAACAAGATAGCAGTGCTGCAGAAACTTAGTTGTGTAAGAGGGCAGGGAAATCCCAGCTAACTCTTCTGCTAAGAACTTCTGTTTATATTGTACTTAAAACTACAGTGACTGAAATAAAGCAACATGGTTGATCAATGGACAAGGGAAAAGCAAACAAAAAAAGGGAACTCAGTTTCAGCATTGCCAAACTGCTGAAGTAAAAGAAAAAGGGGGACAACGAGGAGAAAAAGAAAGGGAAGGAGGGGAAAATGTGTTCAAGCCCCATTGCTGGTGTCAGGATGTCACTGTGCACCAATAGCTATAAAAAGAGGCTCTTGGACAGGAAGATTTACTCAAAGAATCACAGCACATGTACAGTGAGCATACAGTAAGTAACCAGCAGTTACTGTTCCCGTGGGCTTTATTTTCTTTCTCTGTAATGTTACATGTAAGTACTGGACAATATTTTATTTTTGAGAAATTGGAATTTAGACTGTTTGCAGACAACTAATCAAAGCCTCCATACTTTCTTATGCAAACTAAATAATCTTAGCAGGCCTGTCAAGATTTTTCAGTATGGCCTGTAAGAACGAATCCCTTCATGACACATCTGTGCTTTGCTTCCTGTTTGGATAAGGAGTCTTTAAAAGTGACCATTTCTGGTTGAGGATCCCAGGGTACTTCACAAAAGTTTAAGTCCCAGTGAGGTTAGTCCACATTAATTAAGCCTTTCAACTCCCCACTGAAATTAAACATCTTTAGTCTTCAGAGAGCGAGGTATGAAGTGACTTGCCCTCGGTCACAAGAAAAGTATATGGCACAGCTGGGAACAGCATCCAAGTCCATTATCTCCTGGTCCATGCTTTAACCATATAATGATAGTTCTCACATTGGACTAGGAGCCACAGGATATATGAAAAATGATAGGAAGGAAATTTTATTGAGCTTCTTTAGAAGATGCCTTCCTCTCAGCTTGGACAAAGAGAATGAAAAAATATTTTGTCTGTTCAGAATGAGTTCTGCTCAGGTAGAAGAATATTTAAATGTTTTCATTCTTTGCTCAGAGGAAACTTTCTGATCAGACATTTCTGTACTGGTCAAATTGCAATCAAAAGAACAACTTTTCTAATTAATTAATCTCTAGCGATATATTAAATTCTATTTATAGCATCTTTTAAAGCATACCAAAACAAGACTCACAATGTTTTCTTTTAGGTTAATTTTCTAATGTTCTTGAAAGAGGATTGCCAGTAACCTACATACTACTTCATGCAAGAAGGAAAGTATGAGGGGAAGAAAGACCTACTTATCTCCTACACATTTATAGTGTATTGATTTAGAGCAAATCAAGTTGAAGATTTGCATGGTCTTGTGTTGTGAAAATTATGGCAGAAAATATATGTATATTAACTGGTGCTAATCTTTGAGTATGGAGTACCATGAATGTTTAGGAATGAGCAGTAGTCAAAGAATAAAAACACTTTACTGTCTAGGAAAGTTCACCACCTTTGTTATGTAGTTAATACACTATCCCATATGTTTTCACCCGGGATACTGGCACTGGCAGTTTTCCAAAATATTAAATTATGCATCGAGGCTATACTTCAGAAATGCCCTGACCTCAACCTTCTCCCAGTTACTTACCAAAAATATCCAGAATTATTCCCACTTAACAAAACAGTAGTGCAAATATGCTTTGTTCTCACCATTTCTGATTTTGGAACCTGCTCATCACCATTCGCCATCACCAATTTTTCCTGTTCCCAGCCCATCTCTTTTTCTTTTCTTCTCCCTTTATACACATCCATAGATCTGCTACACACTTTCCCACTTCCTCATTCCCCTATCCAGGCAGTTGAAAGGCTTTCATTGCAGAGATTGAAAACATACTCCATATTAAATGTAACAGAATAGCATGACCAGCAGGTCCATGTTTCAAACACATTCAGTTCATATCACAGCTGAGAATAAACAGCAGGGGAAGCAACTTGATGGGTTGCTGGAGGCTGTGGCTACCCTTTCTTGTGGAACATGTCTCTGTCACTTGCTAAATAGGTGCACCATCTGGTGGTAATTTTGGACTCCCACTTGTTCTTAAATTTCCAAATAGCAGTGGTGGAGCATATGCCTGTGGTTACAGCTTCTTTTTTTTTTTTTTCTTTGCCAATATCTGCCTGAAAGCCATCAGCTAAGATGACTTTTGCAGGTACTAATGGTGAATGAGTACCAAGAATAGCCAAGAGTTTAAAGGAAGGTCATGTTTTCATTTCTGCTATGTCAGGCAAGCAGGTATGACTTTATAGACCACATTTTCCCCTGAGAAACATATGTGGAGAGGAGGAAAAATTTCACAGACAGACCAAAATTGGACATTAAGGGGCTTGATACTTAATTAGGGAGTCTAAACTCCCAGGATAGTCAACAGAGACCTCCACACAGTCATGCAGTCAAATTAAGATCCAAATCACCCTCTGGAAGTGCTTCTCTCTGTATTCCTTTCCATACAAGGAATACAGGCTGGCTAGGTTCGTATCTTAGACATCTCAACCAAATGCCTGGAGCTATGTGGTATGAAACTGGGCCAAAAGAAAGAAGTGAGGAAGGGACTCCCAATTTTTCTGCCTCTGTTGTCTGAAGCCCTTAAGTTCAGCAACAGAGACAGAAACCACCGCTACTTCTCATGTCTTTTCCCTCAGAAACTGCAAGGTTGCATTAACCCTGTCAATAGGACATTGTGTGGACATCTTTTCTGAGCAGGATGGGTGGATGCTGAGTCAGACAGAAAACCAGGTTCCATGTTGTCATGAAGAAATCAGTAAACAAGTAAAAATAAATAATGAACCATGAGTAAACTTCATTCTTTTTAGCAACTTGAACAGAGCTTTCCAGTCTACAGCAATTCATCTTTAACTATTTTCTTCAAAGTCAGTCCATGTCTGTTGAGCTTACACCTAGAGATACAGGTGTCTTCTCCCAGCACACAATTTGGCTTTCTGGGATTAGAGCAGTTTTCTTAAATATGCCTTAGCTATCCAAGCCCACTTACACCAACATTGGTTAAGTCTTAGGAATCATCTTTCTTTATCAGTCCCAGAAATCTGAGGTTGAGCCTCTGTAGTGGACAGAGTAACAAATTAAAATTGCGACTGCAAGTTTTCACCTAGGATTACTTAAATCCTAAAACCAAATTAGATCAAAATTGAAAAAGTATTACGCTTTTAACTATCTGAAAGACCCATCCCCAGCTTGATTTGCATGCTGGCTTTCACTATGACTTTTGTACTCTGCATACCATTTGGGCATGCATTTAAAGTGAAGCACTTTTAAACCCTTTTTTACTTTAATAGGACTTAAAACACAGTGCTTAAAGTTAAGCACATATTGGGTAAACAGAGCAAAACTAAAGTTCTTGGCCAATTTGAAGACTGAGAGAAGAGCTACCTTAGTACCACTGGGCTAGATTCATTTTTTCAAACCTTCAAATAATAGATACTATCTTCTTGCTTGCTTGCTTATGTGCTTTCATTTTAATTCAACTCATACCATTAACAGTAATATTGTACTCCACAGTCAGTAAGAAACGAACTACAGTCATGGGTAATTTAATCCAATGCTAAAATGTCATGCATGATACTAAGGAAGGAAGTTTTGTCAATTAGAAAATAAGATATTTGTCAGTCGTAATATTTTGGACTATGCCAGCCACTTCATTAGAAAAAGAAATTGCTCGTGCCTAGAGGCAGGACAGCAAACTGCATGGATCAGCGATCTGAGCATGAATGCAGTAACATTCGCTTGCAAACCAAAATGTACAGATCAACAAACGCTGTGTTTTTTGTAATGTTTGTACATGCCTCTCTGTGCATTTCAAGCTCTTAAATTTAGAAACAAATGGTTTACCAAACAGAATGCATCCCAAGGAACAGGGCAGAAAAGGGAGGGATGCTGCTACACATGTAACTCCGAAGTCTAATGTTATGTTTAGTCTGTACTACTTGATGTAGAGGTTGAGCTAGATGACCAAACCTATCATCTGTAATTCTAGGGAAGAGATTTTGACAACATAGTTAACCGCACTAGTAAAGCTCGGGGAATCTTCAAAGTCATTAGAAGCCTAAGTTATTACAGGATCAGATACCAACAGGTTCAGGTTAGCTGCTGTCCTGCACTGCCTTTTGTTTTACATAAAGAACTTTTCTTGCAGTGGCAAGATTTAGCAGCACCTGTCAGTTTCAAAAGTTTTTCTGTACCTAAAAAATCAAATGTCGCATAGTTGATCTTCATTTAACTAATTAGGCTTTAGCAGAGTCCCTGCTACGAAACTCAGTTCCAATTTGAACTTCTGCTCATACCCAAAAGGCAAGTGCCTTTTTAGTGGCTGTAAAATCCTGGCTTCGGTGAAAGCAAAATCAAAAATTTTACTGACTGTAAAAGGACTAGAATTTGGCCTCTGTGATTTTGGGCTAGGTCCAGAACCAGATTTTATTTAATTTTAAATATTATTCACCTTCCTTTTTAAGTGTGCGTTACATTGAAGGTCACTAACCAATAGGGCTGGGAGGCTGGAACTAATTCAGTCGGCATACTAAGGATCATTTGTAGCCAGCAATTTTATTACAGAAAGACATGAAAAAAATGACGTTAAAGGAACATTAATGTTCCAAGCAAGGCACTTAGAAGTAAGGAAATGACATACTTAATGTTGCTGTGCAAATTTAGCACTGTTGTGTCCAAATTGTTGTACTACATTTAATTAAATAATAAACTATAATTTGCATACTATCTTTTCCATAGGACCTCTGATTCACTCATCCCAAGGCAGACCAGTAACATGGAAAATTTTATCCTGAGCAGCTAAAATCAAAGTTAAAAGCAACAGAAAATGAGGATTTTGTTCTGGTCAGTGCTGAGCATGATATGATTAGAGTTACAGGTTGTTACAGACTCTGCCTGTAAGGTCACATTGCACATAACAGTATCCTTTGCTACTACAGCTAATTATAGATTTATTAGGACAATCACAGAATGCCAAAAACCACGAGTACCTACCCACCTCCAAAAAAAAAAAAAAAAAAAAAAAAAGGTTATTTAAAGGAGCTATTCCATTTAAGAAAAAAGTGGTCCATTTAGTTTTGGACCATTGAAACAAAGTATTAAACTGCTTTCCCACATCAACCTGTTGTTTTCTGAGAACACAATGGCCCTTTTGTAACCTGAGGTTTAATGTCACAGGAAGGCAGTGTGTCTTGCTCTGTGATTTCTCTTACCAAACTGCAAGGTATGTCACAGAGCCATATAACTTCAGATGCATATGGAAGCAGGTGAGACCAAAGCTCATGAGATGCAGAGACTTGAGCCTCCCTAGTTACAGGTCCCTGCATCGATTTACATCAATGCGCATTAATCCTTAATTAGTTTGAAAGGCAGTGCATTAGTAAACCAAAATGAAGTTGTTCAGAGTCAGGCATTTTAGTTTGAAAGTGTCTGAAGAAAAATATGTATTCCAAAGAAAACTTCATTTTTATATGACAAATGAAATAGAAGTTTAAGGAGTTAGCACTCCTCTCAGAATGGGAATTCCAGATTTCATTCAGTTCAGCATCTACCATTTCTCATCCAGCTGCAAGCCACACAGAGTTCATGAAGTAATTGTATTAACATATTAGTGCTGCGTTTAGAATAAGGATGTCTGCATTTTAAAAGCAACTGTTCTGCCAAAGAGGTAAATATTTAAATGGCAATGATAATATTTTAATCTAAGAGAACTTGTACTTTTCTTCAAACTTATGATCCTTGACAAAAAAGAAAGAAATAAACAAACAACAACAACAACAACATAATTGAGCTACACTGCACTACACAGTTATACCTTACAAAAAGGTGATTATCTATATGACAGATTACATATGCTAGACAAGTTTCTTTTATAGGGAGACAAAGAAAAAGAGGTAGAAATGATTAAATTAATGTAGAAAAATGACATTGTTTCTAGTAAAGTCAAACAAAATATATTACTGTCAATTAATAATTTACGAAGGGCGCTGTCCATTCACATTTATCTTTTCACCTATGACTTGCAGTCTGTTTTGAAAACATTAATTAAGGCTTGCTGGGTGATTATGGGGCTCTGACATCTGAAGAAATATTTAAAGCACAGCAAAATTATTATCCACATATTTTTGAATAGATTCACTAAGATGGGGATTCTCCATCCTCTCAAAATAGGATGTTTGTTTAATACAACAGTACTTCCTTAGAACAGAAATACTTTTTTATTTTTCTAAAACCTTCAGATGACAGAATCCTACTAAAATTAGGAAAAGTCTCAACCTATCACTCTCACAAAAGGTCTCCTCAGCTAGAATAATATCAATTCTTAGCACAGAAGTTGTTTCATAAGTTTTTACCAACCCTTCCCAACATCAGCTGCTGCCAGCTGGGAGGTTTATTTTCTTATTCTGGTTTGGGTTACTGTCTTGCTTTGTTTCTTGTGATAGCAAGAAGCTTATCCACCCTTCTACAGTCACAAAGTACAAACTGTTTGAATCTTTTCTTCAATTTCCTTCAAAGTCAGTGATGCAAACTAAAATAGCCATCTCACTTTACCTTGTAGCCACTAGATTTTCACAGCTTTTTTTCTACTCTTTAGGTCACCATCAGAATGAATTGCCCTGTAAAAACTGTCCTCATAAGGCAGCTTGCATACCTTTTTTTTGGTTACCTTATTGCCTACAGGATAACTAATATAGGTATGAGGGACATTAAGTGGATTAACCCAATTTTGTTCTAACATGGACTTTCTATCTTTGTTCTATCTCTGATATAACTGAAATCTTTCTGCAATATATATCTAATAAGATAGTACAAATATACTGGATATTCTTCAAGTTAAGAACATTTTTGTTTCTCCTTCCAGCAAAAACATGCCAGTTGTGAAAAGAAATACACTGTTTGTTTGAGCTATTTAATATAAGGCTTTCAAAGGGTATTTGCACTAAGATAAATCTTTCCAGCAAAATGAGCATTCTGAGGAGGTCCTCAGAGCTTGTATTTTCTTCTCTTTACCGCTGGCTCTGCCTGTCTGCCTGACAGTTACTCAGCCAGTATAGGTGGCAGTTCACTGTGCATGTCTTGTTTTATTTTTTATTTTTATTTTTGAATTCAGCCTAATAATGGGAAATCTCTTTCTTTAAATAACCGAGGATTATGCATCTTGTAATATACCTCTGTGCTTCTATTAAAAACTATTCTTGCATAAACCATGGTTCATTAAATTTGCCATGGCATTTATAGCATGTACTCATTTAACTAAATCACACAAGCAAATGCAATGCCTCCACATGACATTTTGTGAAATGGACATCAGCAGTCATTCCAAGGTAGCCATGTGAGCAGCAAGGACCCAATTTGTATTGGTCTTAGGCAGTCTTCTCTAAGTCTCGCACACAGTCTTGGCTGATTGAGCACATTGTGCGTACCTATCTCCTGACATCCCAGATAACCTGCTGCACTATGAGTTGGAAGCTGCTGCCATCCCCCGAGAAGCCACTTCTACATTGAAATGTCTTTTATCATATCCTAGCACCAATGCAGACATCCAGTTCAAATTACAAACAAGTTTCTTTCTGATCAGTTGCTTGAATGCTAAAAAGACTTTGTTATCTGGAACCATGCTATATGACAACAACAGAAAAAAAAAAAAAAAAAGATTTTTTTCCACATTATATCCAAAGGCCACTGTGCAATTGTGGTTGACAATAACTGACAAATGCCTAAACCAATCATAGCACCTACTGCTATGACAAAGATAATTACTGCCTTTCTGTTGGTGAAGTGTATACCCTTCTCTGTATCACATTTAAAATAATCTAATTCCAACTCATTTTCCCCCTCTAAATTGTTTCCAGCTGCACGACTCCTTTCTTTTCCCCATATTATTTTTATTGGATATAACACAATTCTGTAAAGATAGATTTTCCCATAATAAATACACAGATGTTTGAATAATAAACATACAGTCAACCTGATACACGAATATTACTAAGCATTAACTAACAACATATATTGATTAAAAATTGGAAAATGAGAACATAAAGTAATTGAAAGAAAAAAAATGGCAACAGGAAAGAAAGGGAAATAAAGAGATAGAAGTGTACTTACTTTAGGCAAACTATCTGGATTCATTTATGGTTCCCTTTATTGATTTGCTGATAGCATTAAAACACATGTATGGTTGTAAAGCATGTCTAAGAATGCCGCCTGTCTTCATGTATTGGAAATTTTCTGCTCATACTGCAAGTCAAGCTTTCCAAGTTGGCCAACTCATACCATACTAGACACTACTGTACTAGATCAATGTATCTCCCTGGATGTGATTTTCCATTTTTGGAGAGTAATGAGCCTCTCTACTCCTCCCATTTTTGGTAGGAAGTTTTTATGAACATTTGGCATCTCGGTCAAACCACCATCGTAGCCCAGAATAAAAATGACTGGATTCATATGTGAATCCAAGTTTAATTAAGCCTATATATGGCCTGAACCAAGAATAATTTACTGACATCCCTCATTATGCATGATAAAATGCCAACCAATTCTCCACAATGTCATCACTTACAAATCTTTCATGCCCAATTCCCATGTTCTTTTATGCCTGCAGCTAAAATAGCAGGATTCAACGTGGATTTAGTTACATATTTCCAGTGTAAATATATAAAGAATCACATTTTTATGAGTATCTTTCTTCTGGAAGGTGCTTCACTCCATTTCTTCACTTTCTGTTTGAAATTATGCTGTCTTCCTATCATTTTATGTGTGCATATATACAAGTGAAAGCGTGTATATAACCTTGACAATCGACTTTATTTTCTGACTGTTTCTCAAAATAACCTGTAAGGTCTTCTTCACCTGTGAGTTAACAAAATCCATGCACATATTTCAGTAGTCTTTAAAAATGCAGTTTTCTCTTCCATCCCTCTCCCTTTCTGCCTGGAGAGTGGAATAAGAGTTGGGTAAATGCACGGTGACTGGAAATTTCTTAAGATATTGGTCTTTTCCTAAATCTCTCACAGCAATCAAAGCTTAACCTCACTTCAGAAGCATCTTTTCAACATACCAGAAATCTACAGATCCACACAAAAGGTCAGAAATTAAAAAAAAAAAAAAAAAAAAACTTCTGAACTCCCTTGTTTTTGCCAATTTGTTGCTTCTTCCCTGTAAAATGTTCAGATCAATTATTAAGTTTTTCCATATAACCCATATCTAAAGTTATCTTTGAGACATTCTGATGAGTGTGAAAGACAGCCAGATGAATACTACTAATTCATGACAATTTTCTATATCATGAGTCTGACAAAGGGATCTTCTACAGATTATTTTGATATCTTTATATCTTTACAGCTATACATTTCTAAGACTTTTGTCTGCTGTACCTCATTTTTGCCCTGGATTTAACACTATAAGAGCAGTCTGTTTATAAGCACTTCAGTTTGGAGAATTTCAGTGGAAAAGGTCAATACTCAAATAATTAGCCAGAACAATCTACTTTCAAAGAACCATGGTAGGTTTCAATTCTGATATTGATTCTAACTCCCTACTTCAGAGGCTGCACTGGATACTTATTTGCTTAGAGTTTTTTGCTTCCAATTGCTATTAATAATCTATAACTTTTAGAGGTACCTACATGATAGATTGTTTAAACCATCATTTGGGGCAATTAAGACCAATCCACTCTTTTGCATTAATAGCTTGGTAGGACCAGAGGCTATACATTTCCAAATCAGGGCCCTTGCCTTCAAAAAGTTAGAAGGACAATAAATTTTCCACAATGATTATCAGATGTATAATACCAATTTATGTATCATTAACCAATTAATTTGTGAATCCATTTGTTAAAGAGGTAAACTTATGGCTTCTGACAAGGGGAATGAATAGAGACTGCAAAAGATGACTTTATGTGAGAAGCTGGTGTGAAAACTAAGGATGAGTGCAGGAAGATGACAATTATGAGTACGTGCAGGGACAGGATGAGTAAAGTAAGTGTAGTAGTGATATTTTTCTTTGGAGTTAGCACGACTGGGAAAGTTCCCAGCTATAAATATATATATATATATAAAAAGACAATTAAAAAAAAAAAAAAGCTATACACATGGCTTGCCTAATGCATTCCATGCCACGTCCTTTGTTCATGCTACTAATTTGGATCTCCTTACCACTTTTTATCTCTGGTTGCTATAAATCTTTCACACAAATATGAATGCCCCACATATAACATGGTTGCTACAGTTGTTATTCTAACCTCCGAATGAATTATTTGCATTGTTTTTAATATTGAACCCTGTGTATTACATAGGTGGTGATACAGGACCCATTCACTGAAGTAAGTCTTTGAAAAAATAGCTCAGCATCAATCCAACATAGCTAGCTTATTGAGGATGAAAGGAATAATGTCTGTCTTTTTTTTTTGTCTTAATCCTTCCTTCAGTCTGTTCAAGACAGAACCAAATGTCTGGTTTAGTGTTTCTGTATGTGTCAGATACAGATGTGTTTTGTTACACATGTGAATATTTATGTTTACAAGTCTTTTGTACCTTTTAAGTATTTTATTTTATTTTAACTTTGTCCTTTTTTTCACTTGTTTTCCTCTCACTAGTGTAATAACACCACTTCCTAAACCTTGTCCTTTCCCTAGATACTGACCACATCATCTCTGGGTGCTACTCCACTAATAAAACAAATAAAGACATGTGGATTATGGGATCCTTTATAGACCTGCATGGAACTCATCTGGCTCAGCTGGCAGGGTTCATGTAAACCTTCTCCATCCGTTACAGTTTGTGTGGTTTCACACCCAACAAATGTCAAAGCAGAACTCAGCTGCAACTGCCAAGTTTTGTCTGTGTTTGGGTTAAGCCATAAAAGAACCCACCAAATTCCACATCAGTCATTTCAGAGCTGAAAGAAACCACCCAGGTTCGGTGAAGAGGTCAAGAATTTGGTGAACATTTTGGCAAATATGACCTGAACAATGGCTCAAGAAAACCTTGTTTTTTCAAAACTTGTATAGTCTGACCGTCCTGATAGCTGGTCCATCCTGATACCAAACAATTTCTGTTCCCTATGGCTCTTATTTCAGAAAGAAAGCACAACCACGACTTGTTGTCTTCTTTAAGCGTTTTCACTGTGCTCACTTGCACAATTTCTGTCAGTGGTATAGATTGTTAGGTATGAATACAATCATACCTACGCTGATGAGGTGTCACAAGATTCTGAGCTTGAAGAGGAAAGCAGAAGTCATGAAAACATTTTCAAGTGAAAGTTTAGCAGTGACACTGACTCGGGTACAACACTACCAAGTGTCTCTTTCCAAGGACATAGATGATCTCACAGATGTTAAGAGGACTTACTTGTCTAAGGTTCAGAGCATGCCTGCAGGCTTTAGCAGGTCAAGACAAAGGAGCATAAAGAAGTACAACAGTAGTCTGCTTGGCATCTATATATTTTCTAGTAGCAACATCATTTTGGATATCATCTTATGACAAACAAGTCTAAGACCAACCAAGGAAGACTAGACCTGTGCTTCTAATAGTCAATACAGGTGACTAGATGGCTTTCTGATTCATTTAAAGATGAAGGCAAATGTTAAGTGTTCGTTTATTTCCTGTATATGGTGTCTCGAGGATGTTTAATGCCTTCCACTTCCTTTTAAGAAACAAAGGTTAGGTGTGATGTATTTTCTAAGAGGAATTAGAAATCTCTTCAGTCAAATGTGGGAAGAGACACTGAAAATCAAATTTCTCACTACCATCTTTTCAGCATTAATTCTACCGAAAATTTTTCTAAAGTTCAAGAAATTCAGACTTTTCTTTAGCCATTAGTTTGGCTTTCTAGGCCTTTTCACTTCTGTGGTTTTGTGTGGAGTAATGCCAGAGTATGATAAATTCTCTGCTAGTATAAGTCAGTTCTCCTGACATCAATGTACTTATTCAGTTACAATTCTTTATAACTAGTCCACTGTGCACTGAAAAAGCCCAGACCTCAATCAGACTCTCAGTCTTGCATGTGCTTTGAAAAAATATTCAGTTTCGTCATTGACTTAAGCGCACCTGAGCTTTTGGCATTCATTGCACAAGTATGTTGGGGGAAAAAAAAAGTGCCTTGATCTCTATTAACAACCAAAGCACCATGTAAGTTGCCTCCTCTTTGCACAGATGGGAATAATTGTTATGCTATTTTTTCACACAGTTTTAAAGATATCTTGTGTCTGACTACATTGAATTGTGTTACAAAACTCACCTGAACTATTGAATTCAAGAAAGAGATGTCACCCAGAGAAGAATGTGACACAAGAACATGCTACAACCACACAGAGAAGCTGGATGATTTCATTCTGAGCACCCCTGTGAGAGCCAAACACCACAAAATGTTATCCCAACATTGAGCACCATAAGCATGGGGTATGGTAAGTGGACAGCCCTTGGGGGAGAGAGGAAAGGACAAGAATAGGGTTAGGATACTGAGCTAGTTGATGAGGAAAATAATGATCTCAGTGCTGGAAAATAAATTTGCATAATCCTCCCTATGAAATAATAGCAGACATACGGTAAATGGAAAGTGATCACTTAACTTCTGCCAGCTAATGGTTTGTCAGGCCAAGATCCGGTATTATTTTCTTCGAATAGGTTTCCTGCCTCAAATCAATTGCAGTATTTTCTTTAAAATATGACAGCAACATTAAAATGGATATGTATTGCTATTTTTTTATTGGAAGGCCAGTGTCGTATGTGCTACACTTCCATCAGTTAATTGGGACTCTCCTTTTACTTAAGCTCTTGGGAAATCGGTGGAGGTGTTCTTTGGAGCTCATTGTAGTTCCCTTTCGATTGGCCTTAACATGCACCACAGTTATCATGGCAGCCTCTAACAGGATAACAATTGGAAATATTTTTTCAGGGGCTGTGATGACTGTGCCCTAGGATGCCTGTGCAGGGATCTGGGTCATTGCTAGGTATGAAGTTGCACAGATATGAGTGACTTCGTCTAGAGTTCATTAGAGATTTCTTGTCTCTTGCCAATTACCATTTGATGATTGAAAAATACAGACCACAGTTGCTCTGGGAGCATCACTGTTGAACTCCAGCAAGCAAATACCTTAGAGGGAGCTAAACCATTGCAGAAGCACAGTGAGAAAGCTAAAAGACAAATAGCCCCAAAATACCATTTTAGCACTGTATTAGAGACTCCCTTACCTACTCGAAGTTCTTGTCCAAAGACTGTTTTCTCTCCCAGTGCAGAGCAGTTCCACCTCCCATAACGAAACTGGTACTGGCACTCATTGATTCCCATTTGTGCCCCTTCTCCAATCACAATGATGGCATCAGGGCGGCTCTGGCAGATCGCTCGCTGCCGAGGGGCCAAGCCTGGGATTTTGTTGCAGATGATATTAGCTCCTAAAGCCACCACAGATGACAAAGCTCTGAAGAAAAGCAGAAAGACACATTAGAACCAGATTGAGGCTATTAATTGCTTTTGCTGTATGTTGCCATGTGGCAGGCAAGGTGCTAAGTAAATGAGGAAGGTTTGGAAGTTTAGTTCCTATAATTATGTAGACTTATCCCAACTTTTCTGGTCTGGTAAGCGGATTTGGAAATCTTGCAGTAATTCTTGGTCTGATTTGTGCCAGAAACTCCACACAAGTGGAACTTTGGCACTTCTGCTTCCAGTCCTACACACTGCCATCAGATGTTTAGATGTGGAAAGTAAGTCATATTTAAAAACAGAAAATAGTGATAACTGGTTGTATGTGAATCTCTGAAGTTAAGGTCTGCTTTGAATGGCCTACACAGATTCAGGCTCAGTGTTTTAATTACTGCAGCCCATCCATCCATCACTCATTTGAAACCATTGAACACAATTTAGAGGATGACTTGACAGTACCAACTTTCTTGCCCGTTATTACACTCTTGTACTGAGTGATTAATGAAAGTTCACCAGCATAACTGAACTTCTAGACCTGGCAAATATCACGGAGCACATATGAGTGATCCTTAATATGGGCTATCCAGACCAGAAACATTTGTATTTCTCATTCTTCAAGTATATTTTCAGCATTATTTATAAAGCTTGCATATAACTTGCACCTGCCATATGTTTTCACTTTAGTGCATTTATTTTTCATTTTTCAGCATCATTACAGGCTCATTTTTCAACATCAGTACAAGCTACATTTTAAGCAGTCATATTTTGAAAAAATAAGACAATGTGGGTACACATTCAGGGATGCCTCAGGTCACATCTATCAAGTACCAGCAGGGATGCTTCAACTGACTCTGGACAAGCCAGCAAGAGCAAGGAGCTCAGTATAGTTTTGTTAGCAAAACAGTCCTTTCTCAACCCAATGTGTTGGACCCTGAGACAGCTCCACAACTTAGGAGCCTTCAGTCCATTTTCAGAAAACACTCTTCAGCACCCAAGTCAATGAAGCACTTCAGAAAATGTCTTCCAAAAAAACGTAGACCACCAAAAGGGAAGAGCTTGAGGCATACTACCCCATAATGATGTATGTGGTCGTCATTTCTGATCCACATCCCTGACTAGTTATATAGACCTTCTGAAGCCTGCAAAAGCCCCTGCTGCATGGGCTAGCTGGTTTTTGTGCTCTGCAGACAACATCCTGCTTCTTGGCAGCTCCAAGGAAGTACCTCTGCAAACTTTTTCCCCTCTTTAGCTTTTCCCAGCCTGGTATTGGATCATACATTTAGTTTCAATTTCCCATCCTGTTAGTTACAGGATACAGAATAAATTCCCCATTCCTTTTCTCTCCATCTTGTACGCTCACTTATGCCTCTGTTCTTAGTGTTGAAAAATTCCCATTGGAAGTGCTCTTTTTGGAAAATGCTGACTAAACAAAATTGAAGCGTTTTGTAGGAACTTACCAACTTCACCTTAAAGGTAACCAGAAAATTACATAGATGTTGCATTTAAACAAAATCAGAGTGTTTCATTTTGCCATTTCAATAAACTACAGTAAAGCCAGAACAAAAAGGGTGAAATGCAGAACTCTTCGCTGGTCAAAATGAAATACAAGTTTTACTGTGGGATGGAAATTCCATGATGATTCACTCTGCCTTTAATAGGTATTTGTGCATCTTTTCCAAAGTTAACAATCCCTGAGAAGTTTCTCAATTGTATTTTTATTTATGGCTTGGGGCTTTATAGATATGGAAAAAAGGTATTGCAAACACAGAACATGTATGCCATGTGGTACTACCTACTAAACAAAAGTAAGAAGAAAATGTAGTTGCAGCTCTGACCACTCACAGTGTATGGGGCATGAGTGCTCAGACCTGTTGCTTTCATTCATGTTTCTCTGAGTACTAAGGAACAAAGCTGGAGCATCTGGAATCTACAACTCCCCAAGATTCAGTCAGGTTTTGACCTGAGATTTTGTTTCTGGCCTCTCTACTTAAACAACTCAATAAAATATTTAAATGACCATGCCTTTAAATCAAAATTTTCTAAGAGATACAATAATGTTTAAAAAAAAAAAAGTGAATGTCATGTAGAGATAATATGATTCTCTGACTTCCACAACGGTTTTAGATAGTAACATAGTACTTAGATAGTAACATGAGAAGGAGACATTTAAAATCATAAGGAAAAGTATCACCTTGATCACTTTAAAATACCAGAATCTTTTCCCAAACCATGCCGGTATTTAGTCTGGCTGTTTTCAAAGTTACAGCAAGAGAACTGTATCTTGTTCAGAGTATGTATACATCCAGCCACATGATACCATATAGCATTACACTGTTCATGTTGTATAAAGGGTAGTAGTTGGGTGCCTCTCCAAGTGACAAAGAAAACATTGTAGTTCCAATTATAAGCAAACTAAATTGATAAGTGATGGATCACAGGCAAACTGCAGAAGAGCTTGCAGAGAAGCTTCACTGTACACTGAGGCAGAGGAGAGGGCAAATTTCAAATACAGGTGCACGAGGTTTACAAAAATTAGTAGGTTTTTGACCACTTGCTCTGCAAATTCATTGCTGGGCTCTGGTGTCAAGCTGTGTTCTCTGGGCTTGCATACCACCAGCACCAGAAATAAAAACACCATCCTGGTACTGTCCCCTTCTCCTCCCTGTGGATGGTTTCACCCCTGGAGCTACATGGCTCTCAAATGATGCGGAAGCAGTCTCACCATGTTTACTTGACAGTGCTCTTATAAATCTAGGCGTAACCTGAATGTGCCCAACAGGGGACCTGAAATTGCAGCTTGGTCAATGTCTCTTCTGCCTAAGAGCGGCTGAAAGGCACACAGGTCAGCCACACTGTCAGGAAGCACAGGCAATGGGCCAGCTGAGGAAAATTCCTAATCCTGAAGGAATGTGGTGTTAGGTCCTAGATGTGAACACACACAAGACTTCAAAATTCAAGTTTATGTTCAACATATGTACACAAGACACAGTGTTCTGGTCCACTGGGTACCCAGTGGTCATTGACTAGCTGAGGCTACATGACCAATTAACTGATAAATAATATATATATACATATAAAATGTATAATATAAATATATTTTTACATTAAAATACTGATAAAAGTTATGAGATAACTTTCTGGCATCTCTTTTGGAAAAGAAAGCTTCCCCCACAGCTTTCACTAACAATTATCTCAACTTGAGCAGCAAAAACTTATGACTTTCAAAACAAAGAAAAGTAGGAAAGGTTTGGCTACGGTATCTACCCCATGTATAATTTACAGTTTAGTTGCTTCCTCCATACATATTACTACTGTCTCATAATTAGGTTAAAGAGTGTATTCTATGGTCTCCCATCGTTTTTGGAGCAGGCCTTGGTCAAAGTGGGACAGCTTATTCATCCAGAAAATAAGTATCATCATATCTGCCTCAGAACGTATTGTGAGGATATTGATAATTACTGTGTGCTTGAAGAGAGATTTAAGACATTCCTTATTAAAAGGATCAAACTTCAGTTACTGGGGGGGGGGGGGGGGGAGGGGGGAGGGGGTTAAGGAGGAGGAGAGCCTTAGTTTTTTTATTACTACTTCCAGGGACTTCCCCCTCTTTGGCCTGAATTTACCAGCATATTCCCTCAGACTTGTTTAGCCTACTTTAAATTGTTACTATAATTTTAGTGCCAAAAGAAGTGCTGAATCATGAATCTGAGGTTTTGGAAAACTATTTATATTAAAGAAATGCATCCAGCAGCATTTCAAGCTTCCTCTCCACTATTTCTTGTGGCGTCCCTCAGTTTGTGCGTCTGTCACACATTCAGGAGGATTGTGCTTTACTCCTGGCCCTTGGCAGGTTGAAGACTACCCTTTTTTTACTTGATGGAGAATGTTTTGCTTTATAACTGTCAAAAGACAGATCCACACGCCACATTTTGGCATCTTTTCCCATCTAATATTTCTCTGCGGTGCAAACTCTCATGATTCTTATCACAAGGAAATCCTGAATGCAGGGTTTTGTTAAGATTTCTGCTGCAGTTTGCTATAATTGTAACCATACCACAGTGCAATAGCCTATGCACAATTCAAAGTGTGATGTTGGGCCATCCACATGGGTTATCCAATTGAACAGTGTTAGTGGGATAACATTGCACATCAAAGCAATTAATGGTAGTGGCTGGCATATGAATAGTCATCACTGTTCTCCATCACTAGTCATTAATGCAAGGGAAACACCAGCACTGAAATTGAGCTCTAAACAGAGTAATTTTCAAATAAATAATAAAAAAAAAAATCTAAATCTGGGCTTGGATAGGACCTTGCAGTTCAAAGTTAACAAGCTAAACCTGAGGAGTGGTGTCTCAGAAGGTTTGGTTTGTCCTGAAATACCAGGTTTATCATTCTTTGAAAAAATGTCTGCAGCTGCAGTCAGACTGGATATAAACAAAAACACACAGCAGTAGGAGGAAAATTTCAAAGTATTTTCTAAAATAATGCTTGTTTACCTATGTAAAGACAGATGACAATGAATATTCTCCCTCAAAATGTGTTCCCTGTCATGGTTGTGTCTTCTCTCTGGGACATACACAACTATAACCTTCCTTTTCACAGCATTATAGGGAAAAATGTAAAGATCAGAACCATGAAAATTATTGTATATTGCAAGCAATTCAGCAATTCATTAAAATGATAGGTCTTTGAAAATACTTCAGAAATTAAATATTAATCCCTAAAATCATGTGAGCAATTAACAAGCACATATTGAATGCAATATTGCTTGTCAGAATAAAAATGCACTTTTCATTAACAATTTTTCTAGAGTCTCTATTTTATATTTACAAATGCAAGCATTTGCTTAACTTCAGCACATTAGTCATTTCATTGATATCAAATGTCATTATGTTCTTGCAACTTGATGAATGTCCTGCATAGGAAGGTCATCACCTGAGTTCTATTTTATAGAGGGGCTTAGAATCTTTGCACAAGTGGCAAATACACAAATATAAAATAAAACCTTATAATGGGCAATTGTACAACCACATGAGAAAAAAAATAAATCTAGTTTTTACTGTTGTTAGAAGAATCTGCTTTTTAGCAAAGTGATAAATAGAACTAGCTGTTTATAGATAAATAGGAGTCACTAACCAGAGTTCTCACCAAGCTCCAGTACAGGCACAAACATGCACTGAGATTTCTCCAAAGAGCTTAGAATTTTGTTCCAGCAAATATGGAATGAAAGGCAAAATAGAAAGAGAATTATTAAACTACCAACACATTTCATACAGACAAAGCACTTAACCAAGCTGATTTTAACCTTTTGGTTTGAAATTTGAGTCTGCACTCAAAATTCTTTTCCATCAGTCCTTGCACCCTGTGCATATAACACTTTATTACAGGCCAGGAGTGGCTTCAGAAGCTGTACCATCTTCTTTAACACCCTTTCTCATTTGTATTCCTGCTTGCACAGTGGTGCAGTACACATTTCCCCACAAGCCGCCAAGACAGCCTTGCTGCAAATCCTTTGAACAGGCGTGCTTAGGATTACCCTGATGTCAGCCCTGACTGCGCTACTCGATATTCACCTTCGCTTGCTGTCGGGCGGGGTATCCTTTTCAGCAAGGAATGAAGGGATTTAGCCACACAAATCCCATTAACAGAAGAGGAGCTGCACGGCTTAAATCTGGGTACACTGTACTGAAAACTTACCCCACTGTGCCTGATAAAAAGCTCCATAATGGGATCTTTGTTAGGAGGAGGCACTGGCATATTTTGCGGTGACACTGTGACATATCTGAAACAGTACACCACTACCGAATAGTTTACTTAATTAAGAATTCCTAAGTAAATATTTTGAGCATGCGTAAGTTGCACGAATTGGCAGAAGCATCGTGGGCTCTGAGTTCCATCTGCATATGTTTATGCTTTCAATTTTGTTTTCCACGGCAGGCCTTAAGAAATCATTGTTCAGTGTATCTGTTATTGAAATGGAAATCAAACAGGACTGTTTGATACTGTCCCATGGTGCACTCATCTCCACTGGAGCTCCAAGCCAAGTTTTTGGACTTGTGGGCCATTGATAGCAACATGGTCATTCATGTTAAATGAAAGGCAATGACTTCTCTGAGCAGATCACTAAAAAAGAGCCTTCTGGATCATACAGTGTGGTTGGTGGCATGGTCCAGAATGAATGCGGTAAGATAAATAAACCTGAGGGCACAGCTCTCATAAGGGCGGGGTGTGCCTTAGACAAAATGCTTGCTTTAGAGAGGAGTGGGAACAAGGATCCACATTACATCCTTGTACACAACAGTGATGGGGGAAAGCCTATGCAAAGCTTTGGGTTCGTGCCCTCCCCTGGCTTGCTGTACAGAATCATACAAATACCAGTGGTCCTGAGCCTGAATGGAGGATAGCTGGGGAGTGGTACTCACTTAGCTTTCTAATGCAAGATAGCTGAAGCTCAAATTGAAGACCCAGGAGCTACTCCTCATCTAAATAGTGTTATGCCAGGGTAGGAGGGCTGGGCGTGATTAAAGAAAAAAAATGACTCACCTACTACTCACTTGCTTTCGCAGATTCCACTAGTGCTTGGTACAAGCTTTTTGTTAGTTATTTCTGGTCACTCAAGAGCAAGAAAAAGCATAAGCATCTATGAAACAGAAGTATTTCTGGTCTGATATCTCTTGAGATTTATACCCACAATGACATTCCAATCTGACTGGTGCGTGGATGGTCCACTGTAATCATCACTTATTCATCAGTTAGTGAGGCAGCTCTTGATATGTAACAGGATATCCTGAAGACCTGTTACACCTCTAGTTTACTTGTATTCAATTTTTTCAAGACTATTACTCCACTATATATGAGGCTACTTTATGGTGTTTTTTTCAGAAATCTGTGCATTACCCACAGATTTCATTTTCAAGAGCCAGAAGGCCTTATCTAAGTGCAAATATCTTTTCCAAAAGAACTCAAAATTCTGAAAAAGTAATGGGTTTATTTCCCATTAAGTTATGTTTAAAACAGAACAACATAAATATTTGATCGAAATGAGTCCTTTCTGATATGAAGTCCTGATGATGTCTAGGATGTGACAATCTTTAGTGACCACGTACTAATCTAGGAGCCATTCCTCCACATTGATCTTTGTGGGAAAATGTTCACACCAAGAGAAGGCTCATGAAAAACAGAAATGCCTCACGTGTAAATATATCTTCTATCAGATAAATCACACTCCCAAACTGGACATTTGCATAATCTCTTAAAGTAGGCATACCGTATTTGAATGGTAAACGACTGTGTAACAAGCATTTTCATTTTTGGTCTACACTTGCTTTTTTCTAGAGGCATCTTGTCAGATGGAGAAAAACATTTTTGCGTATCTATAAACAATAAAATTAAAATAGGATGTCAAAATACCTGAAGTGTGGGAAACATTGATTCCAGAACAATTTGGGTTTCAAAAAGCATTTTATTTGCTAAAACAGAGTAAGCTGATAGGACTGAGCAAGCTACAGGCAGGCCACAGTTCTCCTGGCATGTGTGGGGTCATTCGTGAGAGACTACGATATCCCTGCTTTGGTCTTCCCAGTGATGATAGTGGTGGTACACAAGATGTAACTGAACTTATCTGAGTAAGTTTAATGAAAAATGGTTGATATAAAGTGATTTGATTTCATGCCAGATGTAGAAATCACACTGAAATACTTCTTTTTTTGTCTTATGTCTATACAAGCACATTGTTAACAGAACCTACCATTTCAGTCCTGCAAGCATCCACACACCTGTATTATGCCCAGCAAAGTACCAGGCAACATCTACTATCAATAACAAAAATGTCCAATCCTGAATGCCTGCTGAGCATTTGCAGTTGGTATGGATGTCAAATGCTATTATTTGCCTTCCACCCTATTTCTGTTTTCCTTTAGCACAAGAAAGAATCATGCTGATATCTAACAAAGTTACAGAGTTGTTTGCTGAATAGTGATTCACTACAGAGGAAAAAGATTACCTTGCAGCGTAATTGTGGTGGGATATTGCAGTTTCTCTGTGGGGGAATAGAACTCTGAAATACCAAAATGGCTGGAAGAGATAAGCCACACAATTTATGTGTCTACACTAAAATGTTTCAGTGTTATAGGCAAATCAAAATGTCACACTTCAAGATGTAAAATCCCAAGCTTTCATTATATGCTTTTTTTCATATAGCAAACAAGAATGAATAAATTGTCTCCGTCGCACATGACAAATGCATAGTTATTGAAATTTTCCAAAATTTATCAACTCCAAGCCTTAAATAAGTCTAACTGGAGTGTATGTTTTGGTTTTGTCCAAAGTTCAGCAGACTGCTCTCCCCTGTGAAAAAGTTATAAGAGTAGGAGAAAGATGAAAGCATTCAGGTGAAGTCCAAAATTTGGCAAGACCATATCCTGTTTAATTTGTGAAATCTGATGATGTGTGTCAGACATGGTGTGGCTCTGAAATCCTCATAGAATGGCTCTGATGCGTAGAAACATATATTCCACTTGGCTAGCTCACTCTAAATTGTCATTTAGTTAATAGCAGATATGTGGTTGTGTTTTTTAAATATTGAAGATGGACTGTTGGTGAAATCTATTTTAAAATACAGGCTTTCTTGTATTTACATTTAGCATTTAAGTATATATATATATATTTTTTTTTTTTTTTGGCTTAGCATGCACAGGACTTCCATGAACATGATACACCAATTGAAAGAGTAAAACATGTAATAGTGGATCTACAAGAAAGGAAGATATCTGCTTTCCCAAAAGAAACAATCTAGCTTTAGTGCTATGGTAGTGCAGGTAGGAACTCATTTCTGCTAGCCAATGAGAATAAGCTCTGAGAATTTACTAATGAATCATTCTATCACAATATTTAGTCTTTTATGTTAATTTTAAAACTGTGGCTGTTAAGCATGAAGGTGAAAGCATGTATGTGGCTTTTAGCTATAACCGAAAAGCAATTAAAGTAGTCTCAGAGGTCTTTTCAAGTAAGGAAAGTGAAGAGGCCATATTGACCCCATGCAAAATGTGTAATTTGGACTAAATGACCACTGGAGGTTGCTATTTCTGCACTGATATATGACTACAAATCTAGCTGTCTGACTGGTCTTGAATTAACAGCAGAACAGAGAAAATTAAATTCACTTTGTTATTGACATTAAATTTTTGTACGCTGAATACACCAGCATAATTTGACTCAAGATTTCTCTCGTTTTCTTTCCTCACCACTGTTTTCATGGTGGTAAATCTTTGCTACAGCCATGAGATATCAGAATATCAAATTGAAAAACATCTGCAGACAAAATTAAAACCAAAATCCCATATGCTTGCTGCATCTTACTTAAAGCAAGACAGTTGTCTGCCAATGTAGGGGTTGAAGATCATAAGGTCTTCTCTCAGCTTTTCTGTTCAACTGATTAACCTCTGAGATGACAGCATGGTCAGGGGAACACAGCATCTCATGCATAGGTGTGCAGCATGTAGGAAGCAATTGTGAGGACTGGGCCTCTTGACAAGAGCCCAAATATACCAGGCAGACCGTTGACTTTTTGACATATTCCCAATCTGCTCACAAAGCCTTCATCCCTAGACCCACTTTCAACACTTCTCTTTCCCTCAGATTACATTAGTTGGTGTACGCTCTCTTACTGTGAATGCACTTATGTTGTTTCCAGGATGTAGAAAAAAATAGGAAAGAAACATGACATCCCAGAAGCACAAATCATTGATCTCACCAGGTCTGGCATGAAGACATGGCTTTGCCCTTTTTCAGAGCAACAAATTACATCACAGCTCCTCCTTGGAAGTCTCCTTTTAGAATCAAGATATTTTGGCCCCTTTGGGTATTTTTCTATTGATTAAGAGACCCAACATATATTCTGTGGTTGGTACTGTTATGTTGCTACCAGTAACCAAAATACCAAGGCATGTTAGTGGCAGGTTGTCACAACCAGAAAAGAGAGTCCACAGAAAATTACACAGGCACAAACGAACGGAAACAGCAGAGTGGCATCTGTTCATTTATGGATGAGAATTTAGATACAGCTTCCCTCCTGTTTCTGCTGCTGGAGATGCAGGGTTACACAGCTAACCCTCCTCCCAGACCAGGCTAACCCTGCACCATCACCTGGCCGTGAGCTCAGCCCCATGCAGACATATCCAGACTGGCTTTAGATGACCTGGCAGAAGTTGCAGCATAACCACCATGCCACAGAGGCCGGCATGAGCTGATTGCCTGGGTACTTGTCTTGCTCCCTGGACAGGTTTGGCAACCAAGAGATTTTGCTGCGACTAGACAGGCAGCTTTAAATGACTTCACTCGGCTGGCTGCAACGTAAGCATGCTTCCAAAACACAAGTGCCATAGAAGTCCCTTTTAGCCTGCACAGCTCAGATAAGATCTTGCAGAGCCTTGACTTAAAGAAGGAGAGTGCTGTTGGGACCAGCCCATTAAATGCAAGACATCTACCACTGATTTCAATATTTGCCACACTTCATGCTTGTCATTTTGTTGCATTTATTGCAGTGGGAAATTTGCTATTAAACTGCAAGTCAGTTGAAGTAAATGTACCAGAATATGTCCCTGCATGTAGATTTCAGAGGAAACACCAAATCCCAAAATGAATCTAAGAGGTAGAAGTTTTGCATTAAGGCAGATGCCTAAGAAAAACAGGGTACGGAAATACCGCATTAGGTAGGTTTTGCAAGTTTCTAATAAATACCTGTCTGAAAACAAACAAACAAACAAACAAAAAAGGATTGCAACATATTTTTGAGGAAATATCAAACTGAATTTCTCTTGTAAAAAAAAAAATAGCCTATTAATGCATTAATTAATCTTGCTTTTTCTCTTTAAAGTCTGTTTGTTGACCTTTATTTTCCAGTGACAAAATTATTTGCAGCCTTCTGCACCATCATAGCTAACTGCATGCAAAACCACTTTTATGGAGGAGGACTGTGCCTTCTACATTGAGCTCTCACTGATAATCACGTAAAAAGAAATTCTGATCCACTGGATCATTTATCCTTAATGTACTGGCATGAGGTTGTGAGGCAGTTTGTGTACAATAGGGCTAAGCAGGGCCCTTGAAAGCCCTTGTAAGCAGGGCTTAGTTGCTAGCACACTGTGAGACTCATCAAACATTTAGATCTATTCCCAAATGTTAGCCATTACTATAAAATGGCTGCAGCCTAAGCACATGAGGGTAAAAAATGGGGGCAACCCCTTAAAAACTGTAGAATATAAAATAGAGAGAGAGATCCTACACATATTTCCTAGCATTCAAAATGTTGTTATATTCAGCATGTGGACTTTCTGTGACCAGAAACATGGTGCTTTATAATCCAAACTGTCAACGCTGCACAGAACAATGTAACACCCAACAGGCTGCCCATGAATCTCTAAGATTCCTTTCAGCTGCTTATTTCAAAATTTTAAGTTTGACTGATGCAAGAGCATTGGGAAAGCACATTGTATCTTTCCTAGGTCCCTGGCTTGTTGCACTTATTCCAGGTGTTCAGAAGGATTAGCAAAAGACATTTTGAGTTGGTTTTCCAGGGGGAGCTTCTAAATTTGGTAGACAGCTGTAAACATTGTGCATCTGTGTTATTATCGCAGTGGCCTGTGTTGGGTGTGTCCCTAGGGACTGGCTTTTTGCAAATCACTATAAGCTTGTGAAAGCAACCAGACGAAGTACTTCTCATTCTAAGATCTCTCAAAAAATCACACATATGCCAGCACTCACACCTGTGTGGTTTTTATTTATTTATTTATTTATTTTTGCTGTTTATTGAATCCATTTCAGCTTCTTCCTGCCTTCGGAATGAAGATGCTGTTTGGGTCTGCCTTTTTCTACTGCATTTTGCATGTGTTTTTTTTTTTCCTCCAGCTCTCTTTCTAAATCTAATTATTTGAGTCCTTTTATGACCACGCATTCCCGAGTGAACCTATTTAAGGGAGTAAGTGAAAATAATAATTTGGGATTCACAGCTGAGCCAGCAGAGGCTGTGCTACAACAGCTACATAAAAATGCAGCATATGCAATCTGCAGGGTGTACAGGCAGACAGCACAGCACGTGCAGCATTGGTCAGCAAGAGCCTAGGGCAGGCTCAGCAAAGCTGAAAATTCCCTGGGAGGACTGGGCGTGGTGTAACAGCTACCTCTGCACTGCACTCCAGTCTTTGTCTTCGGCCAACCTTGTGCTCTTGGAAGAGTCTTCTCTGCTAACAAATATTTACTCTGTTTTTTTTTCCCAGTGCTGGCACTCTTTTGCTACTGACTTTTTAAAAAACATTTTACCCTGAAGTGCAATGGAAATTGATAGAGTAGTATAACCTTTCTGTCTACATTACATTTAACCATTCTAGAACAGAAATACTTCAACTAGCAATAATACCATAGGCTATATTAAAGTATGTGAAACATTTTTCTAAAATCTCACAAGTTAAATATCATTAAGCCCTATGGAACTTACCCACTAGTCAGAGGGGAGGTTAGTTTAAAAGTGTTGTGATTATAGCCAGGGGAAGTCAAGATGTGCTCTAAGATGTGAAATCTGCAACCTACATTCATAGTTTCTTACAATGGGCATTAAGTTGATGTGACATGCCTTGCCAAAAAAAAAGTGTATGCTTGTCTTTAGGCATATCAGAAGAACCCATGAATCAAAGCATCTGTAAGTGCATGCCAGAGCACTCTGTTGGACTGAGATATTTATGCATGGCAGTGTGCAGAGCTGACCACTGTATGTACACATTAAAAGGCTCCCATTAGGATACTACAGGACCACAAATGCTGGAGACTGAAGGAGCTGAATTCCCTATAGAAAGTTTTGTAAGAAAGTGATGTGGTAATCATTTTTGTCTGAATGGTGGTAGGACAGCACAGTATTAACAATGGAAACAAGTAAACAGGACAGAAAGTGACCTTAAGGAGGCAGTAGTCCATCCACCTTCCCTGAGGCAAGATCAGCTACATCTTTTTCATTCCTGACACACTTAGTTCTTTATGTATAAGAAACACATAAAGAACATTTGGGGATGCCAAATGTCCCAAAACAATCTGTTCCAGGACTTTATTGTCCATTAAAACACCTATTTTCCCTTATGCCCTAACCTAATTTATATAACTAAAGCTCAGTACTTCTCTGATGCATGGAAACAGAATATTTTGTCCCCAGGAGTATTGCACCATCTTTTACATTGTTGATAAGTCTTCTCTGGAGCAAACCAGCCCTCAACCAACTTTTCCTCCTAGGCATATTTCCTAGACCTATTTTAGACCTCCCATTGGTCCATGTTTTTTTGCACAAAAAGCTAAACTGTGTATCATGACTGGCACTGAAGGAAATACACTCTCCCCTCTCCTCCTCTCAAGGATGAAAGAATAAGGTAACTAGCTTTGTTACCCCATACATTTAGTGCCATTCTGGATGCTGCCTGCTCCCGATGATCCTGGGCTGCCCTTGGCTTTGATTTGAGCAGTGACTTTATACCCTATACCCCAATACAGTTGCAATCAGTGGGTTTCTTATAGATAACACTCTTAACTTCCTCTGCTTGCCTATGTTATACCCCAAGCCAAATGCCAAGGTTTCCCTCCCTTCTTCATATCACAGTCTGAAAAGAGAAGCACTGCTCCTTTCAGGTTTGATCCAGTGTAGAGCTGCCCTGTAGGAGGCAAACAACCAGCTCAACTGACTTTAAGGACCAGAGACCTCAAGCCATTTGCCATACTGAGCAACCCTTCCTGCCCACATTAGATTAACTGTTAGTTTCTGAGAAAGCTGTAGGTGACAGGGAATAAGCTCATCTGAGGAATCACTGGTACTGGTATATTGAGAGTGAAAATTTATATATCAAGCGTATCAAAACCAACATTGTCTCAGCACTGAGGTCTTCACTTATATCCTTCATAGCCATGTAAGAACAAAACACTGCCAAATCTGAAAATAGGTACACAGGCAAGGCAGAGAGAAATGGAGTGGAGATCTGAAGTAAAGTGATATTTACACTTACACATCTTAAAATGATCTTTCATTTCTTCTGACTTCTTCAGTTCTTGCATGGACCCACTGTTAAAGCTATCTTGCACTGTGTAAAATCAGCCCTGCAAAAATATTTTGAGTCTTTGAACTTGTGTCTCAGCCCCTCACAATGGAACAGTAACATTGTACAAATATTGTCCAGTTATCAGCACCTCTTTCGTTTGTGTCTAAAAGGAGTTGCAGCCTCTGACTGAAAATTTGGGGCAGATGGAGAAGAATTGTAGTAAAAGGCGCAGAAACAATTTTAATAGATTAGTCTTGATATTTGCAATAAAACTTTTAATGTTTGAGACAGAAAAAAATGGCAATTAAAAGTATCCTTACTAAATGCTTAATATACAAAAAAGTCATATTTTAAAAACACCGATTTTAAGAGTCTTAGAAATAGTGTATATACTGGCTTCCAGATAAATCTAAAGAATGTTTTGGTGCATAAATTACAGCAGACAAAAAGAACTCACAGTAAGTAATAGCCAAAGTAGACTTGACTTGTTTTGGTTTCATTGCACTTTAAAGATTTAGAACAACTGTGCACGTGAATTGCTGTAATTAGAAATTTGTGAACTGCTTAAGATAAAAGAGGTAGCATCACTTCCAGCCTTACTGGGTCATTCTTTTCTATCTCAAAACAGAGTGAAAGAAAAGTCTGTCTGTTTTTGTTTTGTTTTGTTTTAGTAAGGAATGACACATGCTGGTGAAAAAGTGTCTTTCAATTCCAGACAGAAAAGCAGTCTCTCTCTTTAATTTCTAGGTCAGTCTGTATGCTCAAGAGGCCCTAGGACTTAAGAGTCCAAATCATTAGATGCTTCTGAATTTGCTATAATTCATGGATTTTTATAGAATATGGTATAAAACTTTCTGTCCAATACCACTTAAAATAAACAACTCTAGATTTAAACCAGTGTTTACATTTTTGAATTCAACTTCTGAGCATTTCATTCCTAGTAAAATTCAAACAACCTGATTTTATTGGATTACCATC
Organism: Anser cygnoides; assembly: GCF_040182565.1. Classification (NCBI taxonomy): domain Eukaryota; kingdom Metazoa; phylum Chordata; class Aves; order Anseriformes; family Anatidae; genus Anser; species Anser cygnoides. The sequence goes on along the minus strand of NC_089873.1, from coordinate 73,432,866 downwards.
ACGTTATTCCATCAAAGTGAATCCTTAAACTCTAGTTTCTCTGGCTCACACACAAAGGTCTTGTGCCATATGCTTGAGCTTTCCAAGCTTAGCCTATAGGATCCAGCATGAAAGTTTATTGTCATGGCAAAACAAACACATAGCACAGGCAAGACACCAATGAAATACAAAATTATGTGGAAATTGAAAGCCAAAACTTTAAGAGCTGGGTTTTGGTTTCTTTGGATCCTTAATCCCAGAATGGCTCAACATTTTGTCCAAATTGTTCACCCAGGTCTAATGACCATTGAACAGTCTAGCAGGCACTACACATGAGATAGGATTAGGAGGTCATGGGTTCAGTCCGTAAGTAGGACCATTCACCCCTGTCACAAATCTACTCAGTTGACAGACAATTCTTTCTGATGAGTTGGCCACCCATTCGGAGGGTCAACAGAAATCTTACTTATTTTGAAAATTTGACCATGAGACACAAACTGCCCTTCTGTGTGGGGAAGCCCACCCCACAGGTGCCCAGAAAAAAATCACAGTTCATGCTGTTCAAAATCCATCCTCCCAAGGCTCTTCCTAGGGTGGCTAGTGTTTTCCAAGCTGGTTGCTTTTGTTCTGACTTCTCGTATGTTCTAAAAAAGTACTTACAGAATGATGTATTTTAAAGGAAAAAACAGTTGCAACAGGTGAACGTCATATATGTTTGTTCAGCAAGTTAACTTCAACAAACCAAAGGGAATGTTGTGAATACTTTCACAACAACAACAAAAGATATTGTAAAATAATACCTTAATGCCATGTCTTAAAGTATACTTTAGACTTCTCTTGCTTGTTATGCTTGAAAACTTCCTGTCACCCAAGGAAAAAAAAAAAAAGAAGAAAAAGAGAAAAAAAGAAAAGAAAGAAAGATCCACAGCATTCTTTCTGCGTTACGTAAGCACAAGAATAAGAAAATCACCACCCTCACCCCATTTTTTCTGTTTTGTTTTGTTTTGTGTTGGGAAAACTATAACTTAATGAAGGATTTAATAACTAACCCATACAGTGCAGTAGCTGATAATACGATCCAAGCATCACAAACCAACTCCCAAATGCTAACAAGAATCAGCATCTTTGTTGTAGAGCAAAACAATGCAATCTCATACCAACCCAAAAGCCAGTTCCTCTGGAGATACCAAATGTCTAATTCACAGTGAAAATAGATGGTGATAGATGATGATGCATGTACTACATTTTGATGTTGCCTCCCAGAGATAAAACAGAGGGCCTGATCTCTTGTTGTGTTAAAAATTCTCTGGTGTTTTTTGGAATCAGAGAACTGATAAAAAATAAGATAATTATAATTGTCTGGGTAAAATTCTTGCAAGCATTAACTATATATTGCATTCTGGTTTTGCCTAAACACTTTCTGCATTCGATCTGAATAATGAACAATGTAGTTTTTTGTTTTTGTTTTTGTTTTTTTCTGGCAAAACTGGGGGCAAGAAACCAGCTAATTACTTGAGTAAACTGAATAAGGCTTGCTGATAAATGGCTATTTTCTAGTTCAGAATTGAATGATTCTACTTATAAATTTAGACATAATTTAGCATTTAACTCCATGGCCCAGTGGGACAGCCCTGTGAATGTGAAATTGAGTACACATGTCAGAGGCCTGCAACTGTTTTGGGACTCTTTCAGGATGGAACAAAATATTGTACATTCGTGACTTCCTTATATACAACATATATACAATGTATATGGATGCGTCTCTTACTCAGAATTAAAGGGTGTATGATTTTGTATGTTTTATAGGATGCCCTCTGACTGGAGAAGTGAAGTCATGCCAGGGTGGATTTTGGACATAACCTACCACAGAGGAATTGTGGATAGCAAAACAGCTGGCTGACACTAAGTATGGCCAGATTTGTGAAATAGGCTTACTGCTTTTGCACTTACATTGTGTACTCTGAAGATCTCAGGGCTTTCTAGAAAAGGACATGAAGAAATCCACACTGCATAGAAGAGGATTATGACCCTTCTTGTGTTGCTAGTAGAGGAAAGAAAATGTGATTCACAGACTTGGAGACCTCAGGCAGAAAGCTTGACATTATAACCATTTTTATACCATAGATCCGCTCTGCACCATAAATGTCATGATGAGTTCTCCAGTCAGTTTGGTTATGCAGCTCAAAAACACACTTGCATTATTTCAGTGGAAGACATAAACATAGACGGTAAGTTTCTTGGTGAAGGGGTTATTCTCATTTCTGCCCTATGTTCAGCAGTGTACCCTCTATCTCCACAAAATGTCACTGCATAAAACTAACACAAAGAAAAATCCACGTTTCCTGTGACGCAGAAAATCAGTCATTCAGAACAGAAAAGAGAAATAAGATAGTCTGTGATGTAAGATCATAAAATATTGCAGCCCACTAACGTCCACAACTTCTTTCATAATTGACATGGGCTGTCAGTGTGATCCAGCGGTGAGACACTGTACAAGCAAACCAAATAATTTCCAGACATCTCCTATGTGAAGCAGAGAAAACCGTAGGGTCTTAAAAATCAGGGATTGAAAATTCCTAGCAATAACAATAGATGAGAAGTGGTACTGTTAGATATGCGAATACTGAGGCACAGAATTATGTAAAAAAAAATGTTTTGAATTTGAATGTGGCAATCAATTTACTTGGTTTTGGTTGTCTGTCCGTATCAGAAGCTAAATGACAAGGAAATCCTCCCTGGTGTATACTTAGTGCACTATTTTACCACATTTACCTTCCTATTGTCTTCCTGAATGAGAGACCTTACCACTATAAAGTCAAATCAGGGAGAGGATACGCCAAGTATCCCATATGTTTAGCATTTGAAATGCAAATCTGGGAGATTCTCCTCTGGAGTCATAGACTCATAAAATATTGGGCTATTTGCCCTACTATGAAATGCACTTTAAACAGGATGGGTCATAACAGGAGACTTCCTTAAAGCAAGTGAACATGGGAAGTAAGCTGATACCTAGGTGTGAACAGAGCAGCCTGAGCTCTGAGTCAGACTGTGTGAGGGAGGCATCAGAGAGAGGCAGGATATTGAGTCTTCTGGTCCTGAAGAGCATCCTGGGCATGCTTTCCTTGCTAACCTACTCTCCCAGAAAGCCCACAGGCAAGACTGGAGAGCCACTTCTCCAGTATCTTGGATACCAGCTTAAAATAACAAGATCTGGTCCTATTCTGGCCCCTGTGTATCTTTGGACAAGCCACTTCATTGTCTTGTGCTTCTTTCCTGCTTCCTTGCATTCATTTTAACTTCCTAGAGGGTATGTGGGCCAGGACAGTATCTTGCCCATTACTGTGATCTCTGTCACAATAAGGACTCAGTGCTAGGTGTTAATTTAGTTGAAAAATTAATTAGAAGGCACATACCAACTGACTACCACATACGTACCACCAGTAACAAACAAGCTGACAGCAAAGAGAGGCACTAAAACATTTGACTATAGCATCATGCTTAGTGCTTTCCTCTGCCATCCAGATTATCCTTTTCACACTTTGTAATAATCCTGATCTTTTTTGCTGTAGTTGCTGTTATTCATTTGTTCAAGAGAAAGATGTTGCGTTGGGTGTTTGTTTTGTCTTCCTAGCTGTCCATAGCTTTTTTTCCTAGATAAGTTGAAGTTGTTACCAAAGTAGTATCGTAGAATTATAGAATCACAGAATATCCTGAGTTGGAAGGGACCCACAAGGATCATTGAGTCCAACCCCTGGCTCCATACATGACAACCAAAAAATCAGACTGTGTGTCTGAGAGCATTGTTCATATGCTTCTTAAACTCTGGCAGCTTGGTGCCATGACCACTTCCTTGGGGAGCCTGTTCCAGTGCCCGAACGCCCCTCAGTGAAGAACCTTTCCTTAACACCCAGCCTGACCCTTCCCTGTCCCAGCTCCATGCCATTCCCTCAGGTCCTGTCGCTGTCCCCGGAGAGCAGAGCTCAGCGCCTGCCCCTCCGCTCCCCTCATGAGGGAGCTGCAGGCCACCATGAGGCCTCCCCTCAGTCTCTGGGCTGAACAAACCAAGTGCCTTCAGCCACACCCCATACATCTTCCCCTCTAGACCCTTCACCATCTTTGTAGCTCTCCTTTGGACACCAAGAGTTTTATGTCCTCCTTATACTTTGGTGCCCAAAACTGCACACAGTACTTGAGGTGAGGCTGTACCAGTGCAGAGCAGAGCAGGATAATCACTTCCCTTGACCTTGGCTAGCAATGTCGTGCTTGATGCACCCCAGGGTATAGTTCGCCCTTTTGGCGTCCAGGATACACTGCTGGCTCATGTTCAACTTGACGTCAACCAAAACCCACAGATCCCTTTCTGCAGGGCAGCTCTCCAGCCTCTTGTCCCTCAGTCTGTACATACACAGCCAGGGATGCCCCATCCCAGGTGCTGAATCCAGCACTTAGTAATTCCAAAACAAACCATCCTCTTCACTTTTTCCGAAGATATGTCAATGTTTTCCAGACCCAAAGAAGGTATATGACTGTAGGTATAGCAAATCTTAAATGTCTCCTTCATGGTGCTCAGCAGTACCATCTTAAGGACCATTTTTAAATTCAACTATTTTAAACAGACTAACATTAACATTAAAATAAGTATTATCACATTTATTGATTATCTCCTTCTAAAGACAAGGAGGACATACTAGATAAACTATATCTCAAATTCTTATCATAGATGCAGCCTGTGTATAACTACAGCACAAGTTTTGTGGATTTGTTAATGTTGACTATGTTGACTCCTCACCTGGCAGTAACATACCTCTTCTCTGCTCCACTGTCTTTACCCTCCTAGCTGGCTGCAAGACACCTCAGTTCATAGTAGCCAAGCTCCTGTCAGCAAATTGAAGCTGCTGCACAGTGCCTTGGCTGGTGCAACCACAGTCAGTCAGTAACCACAGCTGCCCCTCACTCCTCCACCTTGGAGGAACCAAGTGGCTGCATGCTGCTGCCTAAAACTTTGTAATACCATCTGAACCCTCACTGGACCTCTAAAGAAGCCATGAACTACTGATTTGAGAAACTGAAGACTAAAGCCCATGCCAGAAAGGATCCAGACTTCCTATGAGCACTTACAAAGGTGAGTGGTCCATTCCTCCCCTTAGTGGTTTGCTCTTATGACTCCTGCTATAATGTTTGCTGTTATAAAAATCTGAATGGTTCTGTTTTCAGCTTCCCATCATTGATTCAGACAATTATGTATGCCACAGAAGAGCAACTGACAGTCAAAGAGAAAACTGAAACCTCTGCAGTATGAAATTTAATTCTGCTCTATGACACTGACAGTAGCAACTGAAGATCGAGTTGATTTCTCTTTCTTCACAAGCCAATCTCTCTGCTTTTTCTCTGGGTAGCTGAATGGTGAGATAGTAAATTTAATCCATTGCTTCCCATGGCTTGGGCTCTTCCCAGCTGTCCATTGTCTTTGGGTTTTGAAAGGCTGGAGGGTACTGCCATACTCACTGCAAGTTTATCCACAACCTTGGGGACTCTCAGAAGAAGAACAGTCACCTTCTCAGACCTACCTCTTGGACTTGAAGCCAACACTGGCAACAGGGAAGCTAAATCTGCCTGTTACAGAAGGGGCTTGGTGAGGCCCCTGGGGAGCCCACAACATCCATCTTATCCTCAGCCACTAAGCAGCCATGGCATGATGATGTCTTCCAACTAATGCTGCTTATGTGCAGATGTATTCCATGATACCTTTCTTCTGCTGTCACCCTTCTTCATGCTCCCTGGCCTAATGTAGCCAAGCTGTTTTGCAGGCTTCACCTTTCACACATTTTTTCTTCAAAAGAAATGAAGCAAAACCAGAAATTGCCAGGGTTGATTATTTTTTTTTCAAATAGTAGTTAACTCCTCCTTTGTTACAGACACCTGCACACCCATGCACATGTGCACATGCACCTATGCGCTAACACAGCCAGCCAAGCACTTTGCTTTCCTTCTCCTGCAAAGGGCAGTGTTTGGCTTATACTTTCTCAGCAGCGTAATCTGCTGTAGAAAATACAGTGTGTTCTAACACCTTTATCTATAAAAAATACACCTTCTTTTAATAGGAGCTACAGTTCAAGAGTTAGAATGCATTTAACCAAGAGCTTATAAGCATAATGAGATCTTCAGCAAACTGCTGCATGAAATCATCACTTAGCAGTTTTCTATCAACTATGTGGCAAAGTTGTAATTTGCCCTGTGAATGCTTCTGTTTCTTCTGCAAAAAACAAAGTAGTTCTTTTTTGCTGTGCAAAGGCATCCAAATATGTCTTTTCGTTTACTGAGTTGTTGATACAAAGGAGTCCAGTGTAATAGGTTAAGTCTATGCATCTCTTCATTGTGAGTAAGGCTAGCAGGATTAACCTTCCAAAATAAAATGGGTGCAATAAGCCAAATACCGAAGTCATTAAATTAGTATGACGGATGAATTTGGTAAATGCCTCTAGAATCCCAAACTGTTAAATTCTAGGATTTAACAGGTTCCAAGTAACTTGTTAATTTAAAAGTGAGTGAGACAATATATTAAGTCATAGAGGAAGCCTCAGAAAATCAAGTATGGAAAGCACTGTTGCCCTAAAATGGAGGGGAAAAAATCTACATCAGGCTTTCACGTCCAGGGTCATTCCATCAATCTTTCCATATTAACCACTATAAGCATACATAACATTAACGGAGAGAAAGCATTTCTAAACTAACATTTCAAGGTCATAAGTTCAAGTACTTAAAATTTAGGAAGTGACAGAATGAGGACTGACAGTGAAACTTTAATTCAGCTATCTTCCATGCTTATGGTAACATAACCTTTTATTCCACAGGACCCTCTCCTCCACTTAGTGTGCAGGATGGATTCACCCTTTTGATGAGCAATTGCTCTGTTTTGCTTTCTTCTTGCTCACTGTGCACACCCCAGGCTTTATTTTATATATTTTTATTTATTTTATTTATTTATTTATTTATTTTATTCCATTTTATAGATTAACTCTGAGCTTCACCTTAGCTTTTGGATAGTACCAACCAATGTAAAGTGTGAGAGAATCACAGAAAAAAATCATTTAACAATATCTATCCACTTGAGGTAAGGAGATACGATTCCTCCCACCTTAGCATTGTAGTAAGATGTAACATCTAAGTATTTGCTGGTATGAGCAATTCAGTTTGATGGGTCTTAAGACACCAGCCTTCAGAGTACTTTTTGGTTTTAAACACTGATGCTTCTGACTTCTGGTGCTTTTCTGCAGCTGTGGTTGTTCACCACTTCAGAAAGCCACATGCTGGGAACCCAAAGTAAGCAATCAAACATGGGGAACAACTACTACTAAATTCAAAAATAAAAAATAAAAAATTGAAAAAGAAGTTTAAATGACTTTGCTAGCAATACACAGGTAAATGGGATAGAATCATAGAATGGCTCGGGCTGGAAGGGACCTTAAAGATCATCTAGTTCCAATTCCTTTACCAGTGGAGAGCACAAATGCAGTCCCCCACTACCACAAATTATACAGTCGAGTTTCCCACATTTGGGGAAATCGCACGAATCAGCATACCTGGAGTTCAAGGTATGAGCTTCGCCCTGGGAAAACCACCTGCCTGATCATGGTGCCTCCCCTGCCAGGATAAGACAGGAAAGAGAATGTAGCTCCTGATAGCAACACGCAAACATCTGACCCACAGGACCTTCCTTCTCTCATCCAGACAGCCTGTGTTCATTCACAGCCACAAGAAGAAAGCCTGCAGACCCTCCACTGATTTCAGCAAATATACAAGGGTATGCACTCCTGAGGCAGGCATCCCATTAGAAAATGTGACCATGAAGTTAAAGACACCATGCTAATGCACACTTAGGCACAAGCTACACTCATGATTCATTGGCAGTTCTTCAGGAAAAAATAAATAAATAAATAAACTGAAATTTTAACACAAACTCTGAGCTTTTAAATGCCAACTCTGAGCAGCAACTCTAATGTCAATTGCAAATTCCTGTTCAAGAGCACTCTATGAGAGGAACAGTCACGAAGGTCAGGGCAGTATCCTTTCTGTAGCCCCTTCCTAAGAGTCTTTTGAACTGACTCATCTGAAATTACTGAGGCAGTCACAGAACAGGAAAAGTTTCAACACCAAACTAAATGCACAGCAATCATTCCTATAATTTCAAGAAAAAAAAAAACTCCCTCTCTGCTTTGGCTTGTATGCTAACTTACAACAGCTGTGGCCCAGATTCTCAGAATTATATCCATTCTGAATACTGTTCTACTTAACATGTGGATGGAGCTACCTGGGAAGGTTTGGAGACCAACATTGACAATTATATTTGAAACTCACTGCATTCTGTCCTCCCAAAAATTTATATATATATATATATATATTGGCAATGCCTAAAGTTTAGGCTTTATTTTATAACATTCTCATGAAAGGGTCAAAGAAATCTCTTTGTACTCTCCTATGCATTGCATTTCTTCCTTACTTTCTAAGATGTATTTTGCACCCCATGGGGCAGGCCCTTGTTGAAGATAATGTTGTGGAGTATAAAGTAATAAATGGTGATGTCCACATTGACATAGCTCCCCAAAGCAACTTTCATAGTTAAAAATAAGACTTGCTTTCATTGTCATCTGAAAACCAAAGCAAGCAAGCAACATAATACTAAAATGAAGTATCACTTAAAAAAAAAAAAAAGAGTATCCTGCAATGCTTTATGTGCAAAATTTACAGAGTTATGGGAGGAAAGCCACTAGAATAAGAAGGGTTTTTCTTGTATTGTTCATGCATTCTAGCACCCTTTTAATAAGAGATTACTGGGAAAAACAACACAGCATCTTTCTGGAAAAGCTAATCATCTGATCTTGTTATCCATGCCACATAATCACTGCTAATCCATGTTCCATTATGTCATATTCCGCAGTACCCTTTCCCTTGTGTTCACAGTCCTGCTATCTCTTTTTCCTCCATTCACATCTTCCTCTCTGGTACTTCTGGCCACAGGAAACAGTTTTCATTTACTGTTTCCTGAAAGCTTGCGGTTGCTAAAACCTCTTTGGTATTTATGATAAGTATTAGTATCTATAGGATTCAATTAACTCACAAAGCAGCCCTTTGCTTGTCTATGGTATTTGCCTTCCACCCACACTTTCTACCTTCCCAGATTTGAGCTTGCTTTTCTTTCTCTCTCTCTCTGTCCCTCCTTGTGACTCATTCACACTGCTTGGAAGTCCCAAACACATTTCAGCAGCTCTAGGGATTGTGTTACCTCTGCTTGCACTGCTGCTGAACTCCTTACCTGAATTAGAAAGAGGTTTGTTCTCCTTCCTCCTCAGCTGTACATTGAGCATGGTGCTGATAACTTATGGAAAAGGCTGTGGAATTGTTTTGTTTCAGGAATATCAGTGGGTTCCTGTGAGTCCTTACTATCCCACCTCCATAGAGATGCTGCTATGTAACAGTGCTGTCATTCAGTCCACCAGCATAAAGAAGGATGCTGCTGCTGCAATGTAGCAAGACTATTTTAATTTATGTGGGACTATTACAGCTCCCATTCATCACTCTGAAAATCCATGCAGCAGAAAGACTGCCAGCACTGCATTTTCCCTATGCTACTTGGGATCCACGGTGCGTCATGGGCACAGAGGTGTGTGGTTCCCTGCCTCTTTAGCATGCCATTCGCTCCCTTCAAACTCTCCTGAATCTCAGCATTCTTACTCAAAGTTAGGTCTGATTCACTTTAATAGGAATTCAATGGTGATATTTGGTAGTGTTCTTCATTGGGCCCATTTTCTATACCATTCATAGTGTTGCCAAAGGTGCCTGAGTTAGGCAACAGGACACCCTAAGTTCCCTCTACCATCAAGGAAAGAGCTAGCTGCCTCCCAGGATGATTCACAATGGAGGTGGATTGAATAATGCCATGGACCTGCCTGTTTCTCTATTAACTATACAAAGCACACAGGGAGACTAGACTCCTAACTTGACTCTCTTAGTTGCCTAAATTTGGTTGTGTTAATCCACCTCTACGTGTTGCTACAGATAAACATCCAAATGGATTGCAACACGATAGTTCCTTTTGTTCTTCTTTGTGTACCTCTTATCGTGGAGTAATTGTGGTTTCCATATACTGAATTTTTCAAAGGAAAAATCCTATGCACTAATATGTAATCCAGTTCACTTTGAAAACAACTCTGGATATTAACACCGAGGCCAATTTTCTGCCACTCCGCAGCAAGCAATCTCTGAGTATGCCCTGGCTTTAACAGGAGCTGCCAAATACAAGCAGAAGCTGTGATATCTGCCATCCTTCAGGGCCACATGTTAATGCTCTGTGTGCATTATCGGTCACTCCTGGGCTTGATCCAAAGCCTATTGAAATCCATAAGAGTCTTTTACTAGATTAAAGTGACAGGGAAGTCAATTCTCCTATCAAAAAGAGTACTTTGCAGGTTCATTTGTAGGTGTCAGACAGGTGAGTTTCAGACCTTTCATGAGAAAGGGGTCTGAGTGAAGGCTGAACTGAGGTGTCAGTTCTTCAAAGATCAGGGGCCATTTGGGTCCACTGTTAAGAGTTCCCAGCATCTGTACTTTTTAATGCTGCTGGTAGTGCACTAAGCTTCATTTGTTAGGCTGGGGATGACTTGTCATAACACACGAGTGGTTTAACAAGTGAAGATAAGAGCCCTTTCTAACACTAAGCTCTTCTATATCTGCCTCATACAGCATTCTGCATTTGAATAACAGGGCTGTCGAGTAATCTCAGACTTGCAGTACCATTTATGGCTTAGCTTTTGACTTTTATGCAATTAGCAGAAGTGGTAGCATTTATTTGCTTTCAAAGGAGACTATTCCCTCTTTCTCCCTCCTGCTGCAACCTCCACACCCTCCCCTTCAATCAACCGTGTCTCAGACTGGGAGGGAACTGGAGCAATTTGACTCACCCTGTTAAATAAAATGATTGGAGCAAACAAATGTGGCCTGTGCTAAAGGCTGCTTAAGTCCACAGGACTTAAGTCCACTGTGGACTCCAGAGAAATGACTGTCCTCACTGTAGAAGTTGCCTGGCAATATGTACATAGGAAAGCAGTATCAGTATCAGTTCTCATTATTGCTATCTTAGTATTCCCATTCTGCTCAGGACCTTGCCTATGTCCATGTTTTTCCCTCTCCTTCCCTGCTAGATCAGCAGATAGAGTGGTAATGCAGCCAAGGATGCAGCTCTGAGAGAAGGAAGGCAGCACAATAAAGGTGGCTGGGCAAGGCACACATCTTCAGCTGGATGTATGGTCAATGGCACACGTGTGTGAGTCAGTACACACTATATTCTCCAGGCTTTCAGTAAAGCTTGTAACAGTGCTGGGGAGTCAGATTATTGAAAGGACATCTGTCCATCACTCGGATTTCCAAGGAGTTGAAAGACAGATTTCCAGCACAGAAGCAGCCCGATTTCCTCAAGATCTCATATCTCCTTTAGGCAACTGAGTGACAATGCATATTCAGAGTGTTACATATGTAGATTTGACCCATTCAATTTTGATGATTGAAGGCAGATTTCCCACAGAGATCTGAACTTGTTCTTTAAATGCAGCTCTTAAAAAGTGACCCAGACTGTGCAAGCAAAGGTCTGAGAGCAAAGGGGCAAACTAAACAACCCTGGTCAATAACAAATGTAACTGCAAACAGCCTGGTGACGCAATCGCCCACCCTAGGGAGTACGCTGTGACCGAAGCACACTCGTCACCAGTGGCTGCAGAAGACACTCAACCCTCTGGTGTTTGTTCCACTGAGTACACCAGGCATGGGCTTTAGGCATGCTCCTAAGAGTGTGTGGAAAGTTCTAAGCCTGCATATGTTCCCACTGAGTTCAAATCAGAGCCAATGGGATGCTCCCGGGATTACGCACTTTGGTGAAATCAGGCCACAAAATATCAGCCTCTTGCTGAACTAAGCTAGGCGGGAACCTGATACAACTGATTGTTTTGTTCAGCACATACGTTGAATCTATTACATTGTGGTGATATCAGCTGGTAAGCTGCAGAAATGCCTAATAATTTATCCAGCACCTTAACATGGGCATGCTTGAGCCACTTCTGAAGCTCCAACCTAAGGAGCACTTATAGAACCACTAGCACATAAATAAACATATTTCCCCCACAAACAGTATTTCTCATATCAGAGATGCAACAGTCAGTCTTGGTAGATTGACAGGCTTCATGTGAGATATCTTATAAGTCATTGCCACTGGCAATGAGTGTGCCGTACAACAGAGAAGCTATGACTTTCTGACCATTTATAGACCTTATACAACTATACTCGTTGACCCTGAGGCAATCTGCGTTCTTATAAGGATAGCAGCCTCAGGTTGCCTCAAAAGTACTCCTGTTCTAATATGTTGTCATCTTCCCTCTGGCCTGTGAAGTAGAAGTCTTTTTACCTTTACAAAAATGCAATTGCATTTTATCATGGTAGCAAACAACCACACCAAGTAACAAAATATCCCATCCAGCATTGCATTGCTGGGGCCCAAGTGAGATGACATGATGCTGAAATTCACTTTCCAGATCAACACCAATTGCCACGTCATTAGGGCAGTGCCAGTTGAGGGGATTTTTCACAATGGGATGATTTCACAACTGGACACTGTGACAACTCCACCATGTCAGTGCTGTATTACAGACAAGTCACCCAATTCTCAGTGTTAAAACAAATGGCTTTAGAGGGAGACAGACATGGCATGTAGCAAAAATGATATGTTTTATACCTCTCTCAAGTGTTTATATCCTCTCCTGTATAGGGCATCACACAGGAGCACAGAAAGCACGCACCACTGAACACCACCCTGGCTGTGCTCACACCCCAGCATAGAGGAGCATACGGGATGTGCTCATGTGTGTGGAGCTCCAGGAGAACCATTGCTGGAATACACGATGACAGAGGCAACAAGGCTTTGCTGGCACAGGTTTGCACATGCTCAGCAACACTTTGCACATATATTGGCAGGCTCTCACACAGATAGTAGTTGGGGCCAACTGCATTGACATGTCCTTGTTTATGGTTTGGAAACTGCAGCAACATCTTGATCCTGAATATATTAAAAAATCCCTTAGCCCTTCAACATACATACTGTAACTCTGCTGTTCCCTTCAGTCTACAAGGAGTCTGGAACTATAGCTCTGGGAGAAATTCAAGCTGCATGGTTTATGTTACAAATCTGCTTTTACTGAAATCTGGTGAAAATGGCAATCAGTGTGCTTAACCATTTCACTCCTAATAATTTAACTGAAGCCTTTAGGCAATGCATTGGTGGATCACTTCTGGTTGAAGAAGAAGTTGAAAAGGACAGAGTGGAACTGAAAGCAGGAATTCAAGTTCTCCACTTCTTCAACAGCAGCCCTGCTCCACCTCCTATCAAGATAACCTAAAGGCTCCAGCCCCCCAAAATCTCTCCCTGTGGAAGCTTCCCAAGTTCCAGAAGCTCCAGCTCTCAGATCCTTGTGTTCAAATCTCTACTTCTCCTCTGACAATTAATAATGTATAATGAAGTTCTTGAGCAACACAAAATATCAGGTATTTTATATCAGAATATATAAATGTACAAAGTAAGTCTTCTAACAACAAGAGAGACCATGCCCAGCCAGGTGCTTTATGTGACATCAGAGGTATAATTTAACTGCAGTGTGCCACTAATACTGTGACATATTCTCCTGCTAGAGGTATAGAACAGATGAGTACAACTCCATTTTACTTTCTCTCTCATAAAATTCAAACCCATTTCCAAACTGACAGCTATGGTGAGATCAGAGATTTTGATGAAGAACTGCCTTCCAGTTGGTCCATGGAGCTAGTCCAGCTCCAGAGGTGGTGCAATTCAGAAGGAGAGAGAGAGCAGGCATAAAGATGCTGACAAAAATGCATGGAGGAATGTAAAGGAAGAGGTGTAGATTATAACGTAATATCATTCTGATATTATTTTTCCCCCTGTGCTCTGCAGGATGCTTAGCAGCAAAGCCCAGCATTTTTCTCTCTGGTCCAAACTGTGCCAGCATACTGCCAGAGAATTTTTGAGAATTCTCTGCTCCTCAGTAGCTAAATTTTGTCCTTTGCAGTTTTCAGATTTCTGACAGAACTGCTGGTGACAGTTGTAATAATATTCTGTAAAATGTTGTGGTGGTGATTCTTTGAATGCCTTTGTGGTTTGCTGTCCAGAGTTATAATAACCTATGTTTGCCCAGATATGTGTTCTCAGCTTGGAAGCACTGTAGCTAGCATTTACTGTTCTGCCTGGGTGACATGTGTGTGAGCATGTGTTGCTAAGCTTGTGAGCAAACTTTTCTCCAGGTATTTGCACTGTGCTTCCTACTCCCTGGGTAGCATCTCTCTAACTTCACATCTCGTGGAAAGCAGGTGATGCCAGGTTTCTTCCAAGGAGCAGAATGCACCAAGAGGACCATCAATGGCTTCAGAGCCTTGTTTCAGTGCTGTGTTTTTCTATCAGTTATCTCCTTCCTTAATCCTAAAATAAAATATTTTAGGAAAACAATAGTGAAGGGAATAGAGGAGAGTCAGAAAAAGAAAAATGCAGGTCTGTGACTGTGAGACCAGAGACAAGATTCAAACCAGCATAGCTGCACAGAGATTAAGATTTGATAAAATAGTTTACTTCAGATGACAATCTCACTCTGTTCCTCTCCATAAGTTTATATTCCTCAGAAGGATGAGATAAAATAGCCAGTGCACATTAACATTAGCCTTGTCTTAGATCTACTTATACATGTCTTTAGCAAAAACTGTTGAGTGAAACTTTAGGGACCACTTTGTGTGACTTACACTGAAATCATGTATGTGTATATGAGGCACCAATTTCAATTAAAATTGGGGTAAACTTTGGAAAGAGAACTCTAAACAAGGCTAAAAGTAAGATCCAAAAATCATTTGAAGTCTTAAAGGACCTACTCCTGAGTCTTTCTATAGCTTCTCAACCCTTTATATATCTGTGTTCGTGAAGAAGACAACAGAAAAGAAGAAAGAGATGTGAAATATGCGTGGTACTGGACTTAGTTTTATATTAAAAAAAAAAAGACGTATTCCAAAATACAGTGTAATACACTGGACCCTGATAGTGTATGGATACTATAAAAGCCACAATCTCTATTCTGTGCCAAGCAATAGCTCCTATATATATTCAAAAACTACATTCTATTCTGCTGAAAGATTGAAGAGAGTTAGTTATTGAGATGGGAAGAAAGGAGCTGAATATATTTTGAGAAGAAAATCCTTCATGGTTTGGCTATACACAAACAATGTTACACCCCCTGAAAGCCTGGTTCTTGAAATGAACTCGTGCTCTAGAGGAAGGAAAAGCTGAGCATCCTATCCAAGTGACTGGCCCAATTCACTCCTGCATGCCAGAATTACACAGCATTTGCTATCATTAAAGAAATGCGATATTATGTTATTAATATATATATTACACACTACAGTTGTGGAATCACAGGCCAGACAGGCCTTTACCCCCTAGTACCCCAATACTCACAAATGAAATCCCATAAAGAGAGCCTTTAATCTATGTGCTTATTAACCATTATTATTAGAGCATCACCAAATTTATAAACTTAAAAGTGCACCATCACAAGGCTTTAGGTTCAGTGGATGACAGCATATTGGGATGCTAAATAGTAAAATTGTCCTTAAGAGTTTACATTCAAGAGCCTTGTCAGAAACCCCAAAATCCGTAGAGCTAAACACAATTTATGTGGAGCAGCTATGCACAAAATCTTCTTCCAAAGCCAAATTCTCTTATTGATGTAAACTCTGCTTTGTCTCTTACTCCTTTTACATGCCCTCTCCTGCATCTCTTCCCCTGCCCTCTCCTCAAAAGGGGGATCATCTTTTGCCTGCTGAAATTAGCCATCAACATATCCTGCTCTATTCTTTGCTGTCTCTTCCTGACCAGTGATGTTGAGTCACATCCTCTATGGGGGACAAATAAGCCTCAGAGGCACAGTAGAGTGTCTCTTGCCTGAGAGTAGTTTCCTGTGCTGCTTTGCTCCTGCTTTCTGATCACCTCTCCTAACTCCACACTTGCCTCCCAGTTCCAGACTATGCTCCTCTCCCAGCTCTGGTCCTCATGCTGAGCTGCAAAAAAATGTGCTCGCAGGTGGTTACATTTATTATCAGCTGATGGAGGTTTGATCAACAAGAAAGGTTAAACCATGATTCGGCTAAGCGCTGAACCTCCCAAGAACTCTTCCTCTGGCAATGATCCTACAGTCTGCTTCACTCTCCAGCGCCATCTCTTCTGTTTTTCATGCTTTCCTGACCTCTGATTTTCTTCCTTCTTGCTGCTTCCTTCCCCTTTTCTCTTCCCAGTTCGCTCATTCTCCCTCCTGTTGGGTTTTCCACCCCCTACATCTCTCTGTTCTCTCTTCCATGGGGTATACGCAGCCCCTGTCCTTGCTGTCCCTCTCTTGCTACCCCTCACTCTCCCCCACCATATGTCCTGAAACTCCTAAGGCAGTAAGTCTAGCCTTTGCACACAGCCATCAGGCTGAAAGGAAAAACCTGAGTCATGCCCCAAGCTGAGATTTCATTGGCACTTTATGTTTTCAGCTCACTTTTTGTGTGTTTGATACTAATAAGAAAGTAAAATTGAGAGCTATCACCCAACTTAATAACCTGATTTAGGAAAGAGTTAATTGTGTTGAAATCCCTTTGTATTCTGGGAACATAGGAGGGTGGTAGGCCCTGTGTATGTCCCATGTTTTCTAGGTTTAGGCCATGGTCTACTGAAACATATGCATGTAACTACAAGATCTCTTAAGCCAGTATGCTTACATTTCTCCGTGTGTTTTCTTGATTTAAGCCTCAGCTGCTATTAAAAGGGAAACTTCTACTCTGGAAATAGAAACTCAAGATAAAAGGACTTCAAATAAGCTGAAAAACTTTAAATTAAAAAAAAAAAAGCAAAGAGAAAGAAAAAAAAGAAAGCTTTATAGCGATACATTTATTTTTTAAGAACTAAAGAATTATTAATTCTATATATATCTATACCTCTGCATACAGTCTTACAAACACAATCATTTCCCTACTTTTTCCTTTTTCTATTTCTCTTAATAGAAACAACTTTTCACACTGAAAGGATACATGGAATAACATAATTTTTTGTTTATTATTTTAAACAAAATATAAGGAAATCCAAAATATCTGCTTTGCAGTCTAATATCAATAAACCTCCATGAGATATCTACTGATATGGTGATCCTGACACTTGTGTGATAGAAAGCAGATACTATCACAGCCTCACAATTAATTCAATATCATTGTTGTTTACCCCTGTTGTATCTGACCATCCATTACTGTAATGGATCTGCCGAGAATTTTCTATCTCAACAGCTACTCTCTTGAAATCATAACATGCATCTTTTCCAGGTGTAATAGAGAAGAAGAAGGTAGATTTGTCATTGTTCTAAGGAGCTAATGCAAGCATAGTGCCCTCATATTAGCACAAATGTAAATTACCCCAAAGAAAGAAAAAGGGAGGGAGGGAGGGAGGGAGGGAGGAAGGCAGGAAGGCAGGAAGGCAGGCAGGCAGGCAGGCAGGAAGGAAGGAAGGAAGGAAGGAAGGAAGGAAAACTAAAAGTCACCTCTTAGTATTTTGCTCAGTTCAAGGGAGAACTGGTGGGAATAGGGAATATTGCACAGCTTTGTACTGTCCAAGAAAAGCCACAATGACATTCCTTCAGCATGCTGACAACATGTTTCCTGCCCAGGTATTTTCTGAGATGGGGTCTCTTCTGTGCAACACACACAGCTATGGAAGGCAATATTATTCATTGCCAACTACACTACAAATTTCAGCTGACCCTAACTCCGCTTTCAGGTATGCTGAAGAGAAGAACTGTTAATGGTTTGGGGTCTACACTGAGATCAGGAAAGTTCCCTTTCATTTCTTCACCCTGCTGGACTGTGTGATTTGAGTGAAATTATTTAGTCCCTGCATCCTGCAGTTCAATACATGTGAAATAGGGCATTTTCCCCAAAAAAATGACATGTTAACGGGCATATACACAAGGTTGTGGTGGGTTCACAGACTGTGGTAACAAAGATATCTGACAATATAGTCAGCTTCTAGAAGAGCTACCAGAAAAGCTGGTTGACTGCATTTATCTGATATGGATATCTAGATATATTAGAAAGAACAAGAGCAAACAAGAAAGCAATGTGATCTTCAATTTAATGGTAGTTTCCCTATTGAGAGACTGTAAGAAGTATGTATAAGATAAGCTTTAAGAAGATAAAAGTTTTAGGTCCAAATGCAATGCCAGCTGAGGTGCCAGGGTGTGTATCCATTCTCCCTGAGAGCTCACTTTGGATCACACCCCATGGATCTGCCACCTGCAATCTTCCAAAATCTCTCCCAGTCTCTGAATCCTCTACAGTGAGGCAATGAAAATTATGCACCTTAAAGAGCCATTATGCACACTAAAAAACAGCAGATCAAAGGAGAATTTAGGACAATAAATAATGTTTTCCTTCTTTAAAAAAATTATTCCGGGAAACTGTATTGCTCAGGGGATTGGTACTGGGATATGGAGCCTTTCATCACTGATCCAAACATGACCCAAGTCAGTAGTGACCAAAAAAATGGTTACCGTTTGGCAGATGCTTTGTGGCCTAGAGTATTTGAAATGAGTTGATGGTCTTAATCCAGTTCCCAGTGGACAACTATCCACATCACAGAAACCACCAGCACAATTGGCACCCTTATTGGCAGCCTTAGCAGGTTGGCCAAGGATTAAATAAGTACAGAGACTGAGCCACCCACTTATGCCTATCTAGAGGTTGCCCCTCTAGGTCATGGATGAGACACAAGGATGGGGTGGAGTGGGGAAGCTCACACACCCTCTGCTTGTGCTGTACTGGTTTTGTGGGTAAGGAGAGGAATTCATTTTCCAGGGCTCTGATTCAGGCACCCTTCATAAACACTATATTCCTGCGCATACGTTTAAACATGAAAGGAGTCAGAAATGGAGAGACTTGCAGGTTTAGTGCTCTCTCAAAAAAAAAAAAGGAGGGTCAGTCTAATTTCCAGGGAATTCATCAACCAGCGTAGTTATAACGGGGTTGCATTTAACAGAATGTGTACAAGCAACCTGTAGAAGTGAGAAACACTTTGAGAAACATTACTTTCGCTATGCTATGTTGTCAGTCATCGTTTTAATTATCTCACAAGATGTCTTAGGGGGAACACAAACTATGCCAGCTACTGGCAGCAAGCTAACGCTGATTTCTAATTAGGTATACAATAGCAACTATCATGTAAGCAAAGATCTGACAAACCTCAAAAAATAAAAAATTAGAAAATCTGTGCAATATGAAGAAAAGCAAACGAGACTTTTGTTAGCACTGAAAGTGTTTTCCACTTTCAGAGAGGTAAAATATACCAGGCCCCTGATTTACCCTTACCCAGCATATGAGATATTCTTCTGAGTTGATGTATTTTGCCACGTCTTTACAATAAACAGCAATGTCCTAACAAAATACTGTGAGATAAATCCTGTAGTAACTCAGGCAAAGTTTAGATGGAACCAAAATTTAAGCTTACATGAAGGGCAAACAGGAAAAACGTTGCACGTGCTTCCCTGTGTGAAGGCATGGAGACATCTCCCCTTCCTGCAGCCTAAGCAGGCAAGGCTGGAACAGGAACCACAGTGTGCGGCTTGTGGCAAGCAATGACAGTTCTGCCAAGTAAAGACACAGGGAACAAATGCTGCGAGCAGCATGAGGCCCCCCTTTCCTGTTCACCTCAGTGGCAGCCAGAGAACCTTATTGCCTGTCAGATGTTATTACACCAAGTCTTTAATAAAACAGTAGAAAGATGTGTACCTGTCAGGTATTCTTCATTACCTGACTGATTTAATACCTAGCTGCCATACCTGCCTGCAGCATGACTGAAATGCAAGTCAGCCTGCAAAAGCGAAGCATTTGCTACCTTCAGGAAGGAGCTGCCATTTGGTCTTTGTTACAGTACAGCCCTCATATATTTTGGTTTTCAAAGCCGTTTCTGTAAAATGGAAACTCCAGAACGGAAAAGTGGTGAATTCTTAAAAGGGTCCTTGCCTGTGATATAACTTGTGCCTAGTCGGGGGGGGGGGGGGGGGGGGGGGGCAGTATTTCCATTTGTTTTTATTTGCACCTGTAGTGGCAAGGTTTTGGTAGCAGGGGGCCATAGGGGTGGCTTCTGTGAGAAGGATCTAGAAGCTGCCCCATGTTTGGTAAGGGCCACACTGCTGGCCAGAGCTGAGCCAATAAGTGATGTTGTTTTGCGCCTTTGTGAGAGAATATTTAAGAGAGGGGAAAAAAAAAAGCTGCGCCACACAGCAACTGGGAGAGTGAGAGGAGTGAGGAACAGCCTTGCAGGCACCAAGGTCAGTGAAGAAGGAGGGGGAGAGGTGCTCCAGGCGCTGGAGCAGAAGTTCCCTGCGGCCTGTGGTGAGGACCTTGGTGAAGCAGGCTGTCCCCCTGCAGCTCATGGAGTACCACAGTGGAGCAGGGTTCCACACTGCAGCCCGTGGAGGAGACCACGGTGGAGCAGGTGGACCTGCACCGACAGAGGCTGCGGCCTGTGGAAGACCCCTGCCGGAGCAGATTCCAGGCCAGACCTGTAGCCCGTGGAGAGGAGCCCACGCAGGAGCAGGTGACCTGGCAGGAGCTGCTGCCCATGAGGGATCCAGGTTGGAGCAGTTTGCTCCTGAGGGATGGACCCCGTGGTACGGACCCACATCTGGAGCAGTTCTTGAAGAGCTGCTGCCTGTGGGCAGCCCATGCCGGATCAGTCCAGGAAGGACTGCATCCCATGGGGGGGACCTCACAGCACAGGGGACAAGAATGACCGAGAAGGAGCGGTGGAGAAGAAGTGCTATAGACTGACCATAACCCCCATTCCCCCGTTCCCCTGCTCGCGGGGAGGAGGTGGAAGAGGGTGGTTGGGGGGGAAGGTGCTTTTGGTTTCTTTCCTTTGTTTCTCACTTCTCTAGCTTGATAGTAATAAGCAATAAATCTTACTGTCTCCCTATGCTGAGTCTGTTTTGCCCGTCACAATAATTACTGTGCGATCTCCCTGTCCTTATCTCAATCCTTGAGCCCTTTTCATCGTATTTTCTCCCTGTTCCTCTTTGAGGAGGGGGAGTGAGAGAGCGGTTGTGGTGGAGCTCGGCCACCCACCCAAGTAAAACCACCACAGCACCTGAAACAGAAAGGGAAGGTCAAGGCTTGGAAATAAGCACAAAGTGATGAGAAGTAGGAGCTCATAGTAGCAGGGATACCACTCAGTACAGCACCTGACCCTGGATGTCTACACACTCCTGCCATGCCAACACATGCTAGATGTGAAGAGCACCCTGATATAAGTACTTGACCTAAACTGAACAAATTTCCTAATTGCAGTAAGACAACACTTGAGGGTGTGGTTACCACAGAAAATCACACCCATGGACAGATTAGGAGCACCTGGCTGCACCTTATGCCTCCTTCTGCCCCTGGGGCACGATTATCTCATCAGGTGCCACCTGCCAAGTCTTGTTGCTGAGCAGCAGGCATTAGCACACTATGGAGCTGGTCTAGGGAGAAGAGAAAAGAAGAGCACACAGGGGCAGCAGGCGCAAGTGCTCGTCCCAGCACATTCCTTAAAATCAAGTATTTACACTGAGATGATGCGTTGGTTCTGCTCAGAAGCACAGCTGTGTTTTGGGTTTACAAAGGAGCAAGGTGTTGTTTCTAAAGTCTGCCCTGCACCCCTCACATCCTTAGCATGGGTTGTATTGCATTACTGGTTAATGGACAGCCCTGAACTTGCTGCTCTCCAGCCACAGTGTGGCCTACATGAGACCAAAAGAGATGGGTAAGCTCCCTGCTAGGGGGTTTCAAAATGGTTTGCCTTTTTCTCCTAGAAGAGGACAAAGCCAAAGAGAGACACAGGCTTTATGACTTCCAACATGTTCTGACCATGAAAACAGCGTGTCGACTTCAAAGGATGACCAGGTGAGGTTGTGCTCTGCATATTGTCTCTGCATGCATGTCTTTCTCATCCCTCCTGTTCTCTTTCATCCCCAGTTCAAGGTGTAAAGCGTAACCCCTATAGCAATTAGTGGATCATGGCCTAGCAACAGAAGACAGACCAAACCTCTGTCTCTGCCAGGCCTATTGAGCTCCTCTGGAACAACGAAGATCATAAAACTCAAGACAAAGCTCTGAGCCCAGAGGTAAGTTACTCTCGGTCGAAAGGATCTGTCTGGGGAACAAACCTTCAGAGATTAGACTAATCCAGAGTGTGATGACCTTTGGGTCATAGTGCAAGAGCTTCCTCTTTGATATATCTTTTACAACATAACCAGAGTGACATTAACAACAATAACCTGACCCCATCCCAGCCCTCAGAAGCACCTACCCTGGGCAGAGCTCCCCAGGGACAGAAAAGGGACAAAAGACTCCAGGAAGTCTACAAGGGATGTGCCAATCTAATTGTTGTGGGCAGTGCTCAGATACTGTGAGGAGAGTTGCCAATAAAGGAAAACAAAGAAAAACTGTAAAGCTAAATTATGTACCCCTTAAGGCCATGGGAGTGAAGAAAAAGGAATTTACTGTGAATCAGATGAAGCCATATGTATTTGCACCCTCACCCTTGGCCCTTTTGATAACATCAAAGTCCACTGTATATGAAGTTACCCCAACTGATTTAGCTGTAGCCCACAGCAGTAGGGAATCAATGTAAGTCCCCTTTTCTGCTCCTTGCTCACTGGACTTTACAGACATGCTGTTCTCCATCCAGAAAAATCCTCCTTTAAGGCTCAGCACAACAGGTCTGATTCAGAAATGTTACTTACTCTTCATTCCCCTTGAATTTCTCACCCTGAGTCATCAGACTACAGTACAACTTTAATGTGGAAAGTTTTGTGGGTACGTTTTTTTTTAACTTCAGAAAAGAAAAGGTACAACCAGAGGGGGAAAAAAAAGTGTCTCATGGTTGAGAGGACTCTTTTAACCAAGGAGTCACATGGCTCCCAGGCCAGCAGCCAAAGGAGTCATGAGAGATGCTGCCATTCCCCAAGAGCTCCCTTAACCATGTCCTGCCTGCTGCCCAGGCTGCCACCAGCCACCGCCTCATGCCCAGCAGCTCTCCCTGGCCGAGCCTTGCTTGGCTGCACCCGTGGGTGTCTGGCCAGCCTCCCAGGATGAGGAGAGACAGTCAGAAGTGATGCTCATGACCCAGGGAAGTGGCCACACTGGACATGGTGGTGAAGCAGGTGAGTGCGATGCCATCTTTCTGATGAGACACAGTCACGCTGACTCTCCTCTTTTCTGTCAGAGAAGAGTCACTGAAAGTAATGACATGGCACTTACACTGCATTTTCCATTTCCAAAGTGCTGTGGCAGCTTTTGGTTTCCTCCCCTCCCTCTAAGCCATGCCAGCACTGCCATTGCCCTGTTAAAGCTGTGAAAAACTGAGGCAGACAGAAGTCAGGCCATTCAGCATTTGAGGTTTTCCTCCAGTCTCAGACCTCCTCTGTCATCACCACAGAGCAAAACCCACCGCAGAAAAGCTTCATCTTTAGAGGGGCTACCCTGCTGCCCTGGCCATGGTCCAGGTCAATTAGAGATGCACTTGGGCTTTTGCAGATGCTTTCCTGCATTACTGTGGGGGATGTTAGGACCAGTGCTGGCCCCACATGTGCTCACAGCTCTGCCATATGCTGCCTGGCAGCTGCAGCGTTCTGCCCCAGCCATGAGTGAAATGATCCTTGCCCAGTTCACTTGAGTACTGGGAGGATTAATTCACTTACAACCCTTGTATGAAAGCAACTATTATTAAATAGTAGTCATGTTTTATAATTATGTTTCACTTCAGCCAGATTAGGAGGGTGGATATGATATCCAGACCCAGAACTGCCATGCTTAAACAGTTTTAAATTAAATACACCTCAAATTGTTTTCCAGACCCTACTTGCAGGCAGACAGTGGTTTATATCTTTATGAGTTATTCTTACTTCTAGATTTGAAAGCTGGGCTTCCCCACAGTGCCTTGCACACAACAAGCAAATGCTGCAGTGTTTTTGAAGTGCTTCTCCCCTCAAAAAATAAATAACGTTTTGTTTTTATGTCAGCTCTTACTGTCACCAGAGGCCATAATGATTCTTTCAATAGTCCATAGAACTGATTTTGGGTTTTGTCTGACATGGAGGAATAGCCTCCTATTAATATTGCTTTTGCTGTATGTTCTTGGGAAGTATGGCCACATTCCCTTCAAATTTCAAAACACCGCATGCCTGTGCCAAGGCTGCAGGAGAAGGGATGCTGGAAGAACAAGACTTGTGCTGACTTTGGGCTTGGTTCTCCTCTCACTTGCGCCGCTCTGTCAGCTTCAGCACAGCTGCTCCTGCTTTGTTAAGCTACTGGATTGCAGATGCAACCCCAGGGGAGGGAAGCTGTAGGCCTTCATGCTGAAAAGACAAGATATTATAGGAACTTCCCAAAATGCTGCACAAACCTCTGGTGGTGGCCATCCAGAAGAAAACACTTTTGTTGTGCATCCCAGGTATGTTCTGGAGGAAGAGGCAAGTCATCAGCGTTATATTTGCGCTTTGTACCGAAACCACAAATCTGCCAGTAAAGTCCACCTAGCATCAGGGTGGCTCTACCTCAGATAAGCAATCTGGGACACAGTACAGTGACCAGTGGACTTGCTGTCACTTCACAGGGGAAAATTCTTCTGCCACATGTTAAACGTCTGAGGCTAGCTTTTGCCCACAGTTGCACACTTGCTATACCACTGGATGTCCTTTTCCCTAATTAGTTAGGAACTCAGGATGAAATCTGACCTTGGACAAAGAGCTGGAACACAGACTATGTCACCATGATGATTACGTGGGATTTTTGCATTAAAGTGAATTTTATCATTAGTGGGTTTCTGCCACAAGGGAAATCTGATCCACAGGCCTAGGATGAGAAGAAAACATAAGTACAAAACTGTAGCTACAACATGGGTACAAATTATATCCACTTTTAAAATTATTTCTAGAAAAAGATACAATAGCTCTCTAATTTAGCCTGCCATCAGATTTTCTAAAGAAGGTGTGATTGGTCATAAAATATTTATCAGGTGATAATTATCTTGCTGTCAAATCCTAGTAGAAGAAGGATTTTTTTTTTTTTAATGAAAGTGATGGCTTTGGCCATAGCTATCTTAACTTTGCAGAAACTGTCTATACTCTGCTAATACTGAACAAGATAGCTAGCTGGCAGCTTCCTCAGACTTTCAAGAAAACTGCCTTTAGAGGAGAAACAAAGCCTAAGAGAAATGTGGAAAAAAAAAATCAGTGCTTTGAATAAAGGTTTGTCCTAACAGCATTCAGGCAGTAACAGAAGAGAGAAGTCACAGAAATACATTGCATGTAGATAGAGAACTCTACTAAGAAAATCCTTTGTGTCTCTTTAGCTAAAATTTTGTCACATTTGTACCAGCTGAAGTATTTGCAAAGCTCCTTATGCATGTATTTTAGCAAGAACAAATATATAGGAGCTGTCTTGAAGCAGCTACCAAGTCCTATGCATTTTTTCACAAAGGAGGGAAAATGTGTCCTTTTACCTTTGGGGCAGGACTGAAGGGAAAGTAAAAGAGATGGAGAAGGTGCTAATAATCCTTAAAGGACTGAAAGATATCCTTAAGGAACCTTCTTTCCCTGGCTTTTCTTCCAGAGCATGCCTGAGCTCCTGATCTTTCTTAGCTTCCCAAGTAATTCTGGGCTTGTAAATCCACAGCTTTCAGTGACAAACTTGTTCGGCTCTTTGCCTGCGTACACAGAAAAATTCCGCAAGTCATGGATATTTTGCTTTCATGCATTGATATTTTGGTTATGGCTCTCATGGCCAGAGGCCTGGCTGGTTCCCACACAACTCTTCCATGTAGGGTGCTACTGCCATACGATAAAAGTTATATGCCTCAACTGGGACAGGCTGGGGCAATGCCATCCAGGAGGGCAATGAAGCATCAAGGAGGAAGGAACAAAGATAATGAGAAGAGTCAAGCATATGACCTAGAGCTGCAAACAGCCAGCTGTCAGGTAGCAAGCAGGTAGAGGTGTTTTGCCAATGTGTGTGAAAAACACTGGTGAGAATCCACTGTGGGTTAAACAACGTGCAAAGGTTATGGGCTGAAGGAATCGCCCTTGCAACATTAAGCAGTTCTGTAATGTCTGGTGTCAGCACGCCTGCAGAACACCTTTGATCTAGAGCTGGTCCCAGCTTCCTGCTGTTTGTAGTGACCTGGGAGGACAACAGCATTAAGGTGTGTTTTGAGGAATCCCTCTGACAGTATTTCAGCCCAAATTACACAGCTGCATGCACTAAGAAAACACTTGGCACCATTCCACCTTTACCGTGCCATATTGCCAGGTCCACATGGTGTATTTTTTCCATTGCATAAAATGTATTTGTCAGTCTAGCAGTATAATTGCAGCTTTCTTTGTCTAGCTCTTTAACACCTCCTTTGAAAGATTGTCTTCTGAGGGATTAGCCTTGTTCTTTAATATGCTAGCATATCTTCTTTAAACCTGACCTGCTCATCTGCACATTTAAAGATGCTTTATATCCAATGGTAGTATTGTGTTAGTAATGCAACACATGTAATAATTGCAGGCTGTCATCCTACAAATTCTAGATGCTACCACCTTTCCTTATAATTACTTGTCATGAGTTTTTAAAATTTAAAGTGTGCTAGAAATCTAATCCCCAGAACCTGCTTGCCACAAACTATTGAGAATGGGTGCTACATCCATCTGCATTTAAATTCAGGGATATCCAGTGTTTGGCCTAGACCAAACAGGGAGAAGGGTGGCATGTTTACCAGAGCCCTATAGTTTTAGACAGGGAATTTTAGTTTGGGTGTCTTGGAGAAATGGTAGACTTGATCTTCTAAAGCTACTAGGAAGTCATATCACAGTCACTTTCCTGCCTTTGTGTGGCAGCTTCAACAGATGGAAATAGCCTCTATCAGACAGGTAAGCCAAGCTTACAGTGATTATGGCAGCACAGCATGCAAATCTTCTTTATTTTTCTTGTTTCTCCTAAGCAAAAGAAAAGGTGGTTTAGGTGATCCTAAAAAATAGTCAATATAATTTGGGGGTTCACCTGTTCTGTATCTAAGCCAACACATCTGTGGAGGCAAAATAAAGTCTTATAAATGAGTATTATGAAGTTCTATGGAACAGAAGTATCTAAAGATCCCAAAAGAGCTCTCTTTGCACACTGGATGCTGCACAAATAGAGGCTGAGAGAGCAAGTTTGCCCCCAAAGCATACACAGACTCAGCAAAAAGATGAACAAGACACGAGAGCAGGGAAACAGCAGATTTACACCACAGTCCAGTGACTGAGCCAGAGACAATCCTATTCCAATAACAAGTTTTATCACAGAGGTCGACATAGCTCTGATCTAACTGGGATAGGAAGAATGGGCTCCTCTTGAAGAGGCTGCAACACAGAGCGGGCTTGCTCTTCTGTTTGTGTAGCTCCCTCCTACACTTCCCAGATTAAGAGAAAAGCTTCAGGGACCATCTCCAGCAATCCTAATCTTTAGGGATTAGGCATGAGTACTTTCCTGTAAGCATATGAAAAATACATGCTCCTTCTAACCCACTTCCCACAAACATGGAGAAGCCCTGTTGTAAAGGAAGTGGAATTATAAGGACTTGACAGAATCAGCAGAACAGACGCAAAATGTGCAGAGGCATTTTTCTCCTACATTTCATAATCTGCCAGTAATACCTACTGGCTAATAAAAATTATTTGCTATACTGTGGTGTCAGAATGTTTAGCTGTTCTGAAGGTTTATGCTGCTATTACCTTGTACACACACATTCTCTTACAAGTTATTCCCAATCACTTTTTAGCAAATAACTGAATTAACTCTATGTACCAGCAGATAATCCCCAAAATAAGCTTCTTAAGAACACTCTCATGTTGCTAGTGAATGCACCCAACCCTGAAGAAGATGAACAGTGAAGGCGGTACACAAATGGAAAGCCAGAACAGCCCCGTCTTTTTCAGAAGCTAATTATGTGTATGCGTACAGACACATGTGCACTTAAACACGCGCTGCGAGAAACGGTGCCAAACAGTGTTATATCTAATCCTGGTTTTAGACATTTATACTAACTACATCGATATTATTAAATGACAGTTGTATACTTTAAATATGTAATTGGATTACCAACATACGTCCACTGCATTAACATATATCAGTCATCCTACTACCAGCCATTCTACCTGAAGTCGGTTTTCTTTTTCGAAAAGTCAGACACTAATTGCTTCTGGTTGTAAAAATGTTTACAGTGTCTCAGAGGGCCAGAGGTTAGTAGGTGAGCGTGCCGGAAAAGATTGCTTTAGCAGATAGCATGCTCACAGTACAGAAATCGACTTTATAAAGGAGTTTGTTCTTTAAATCTGGGTGTCTTCTCCAGGCTATTGCGCGCTTAGCACCGAGGCCTCGGGTGCCTTTTTGCTTGCGCACTTTTCAGAATTGCACTTGACCAGGATGGGCTGTGTGTTACAGCCGTGCTGGCAGAACACGCGAGCCGTGCCGACCCGTGCCGTGCCGTGCCGTGCCGTGCCGTGCCGTGCCGTGCCATGCCATGCCCGGCTCGCAGGCAGCGGGACAGACGCGGCACAGACGCGCCGCTCTCCCTCTGCTCGTCCGCTGCAAACTGCCCTCGTGAGCTTCGCCTTTATCCCCTGAGTACCAACAGCTCGGAAGACGATTTGTTGTTCGCACGGCCAAGAGATGATAGAGATCTCGGGCACAATTAACATAGTCATTGACAGTCCATGGAAGTTTAGTAAACAGCAGCTTGGGAAGCATCCTCCCCTCTAGAGAGCGAGGGTAGCAGAACCAGACAACAGAAGATAATGCTCGAACAGGCTCTACTATGCTTTAATCTTCAAAAGCTACCATTAGTAAGCCTGAGGAGTATATTTACCCACAAAATAAACACCACAAGTTCTCTAGGCTACTGTCCATTAAGCACTGAAATAACTCCTCTTTCTTTTCACTTCCAAGCGGGAGCGAGGCGAAGCATCGCAGCGCGCCCAGCTCGCTCCGGGCTGCTGGGAGGGCAGCAGCGGGGCCGAGCGAAGAGGGGTCTAGGGGAGGAAGGTCGAGGGGAGAGGGGATGGAGGGAGAGGGGATGGGGATGGGGCGACCCGGTGGAAGCGGGGCCGGGGCAACGGGGCCCCGGGGAGGCGGCCGGCTGCGTCCCCGCGGGGTGATGGATGGCCGGAGGGACGTGCGCGCTGGTTTCGGGCTGCGCTTTGTTGGCTTTCACCTCCTGATCCCTTTCCCTTCTGCTCTGCTGGACTGCAATAGCCCCCGCGGCTCCGGCTCCGCGGGTCCAGCTCCCGGTGACCTGCCGCCGGCGGGATGAACCGAGGCAGCATTATTTCCCCGCAACAAGTTCGCATTGTCTCAGGGCAGCGCTCAAAAGATCCCCGAGCGGTTCGCTCTAAATAAAGCAGGCTTTGCTCCCCTTGTATTTCCCCTCAGCAGTCGCCTTAGTATTATTATTATACTTCTATAGCTTTTGCTTTCGGACCTTATAATTATATCACACAGCAAGGGAAACCACTAGCATCCCAGCATCTGGTGTGCGGTTTAAAACTTTTGTTTCAAGATTTGAGCTATTTATAGAAGGCAAACTTTGTAGGATAGTAATTTCCTACGGTTTTGAGAAGAATATGGCTACGTTTATATTAAATGGGTATATTTATTTATTTATCACGACTCCTTCCTCCTGTTTGAAAAAGAAGATGGCATTGCAATTTTTTCACGGGCTGTTGGGTCACCTACCAGCAGACGCATCCCTCCTGGGAAGAGAAGCGGGCAGACCAGGCTGTTTGGTCTAATCAATAGCATCCCACCGAATTAAACCTAACGTGGCTCCATAAATCAAGCGCCTTTAAAAATCGGTAGCCAAGGCATGTGCATTTCATTAAGAATTAAGAATGCAGGAATAGGCGTTTAGTTTCTTTTTATGTCTGTGTTTATTCCTACTTTTCTTGCCTACCAGTGGGCTATATTTTTCCATAGCCCACAAAAAAACACGCACACGTGCTTGTTTATGTGCATGTGTATTGCTCACTTGCGTGCACAGAAAGAAAAATAGTCGGATGGATGAATGGATGGATGAATAGGATAGATAGGTGGATGGATGGATGGATGGATGGATGGATGGATGGGTGGGTAGGTGGGTGGGTAGGTAGGTAGGTAGAAAGAGAAAGAGAAAGAGAGAAAGAGAGAAAGAGAGAAAGAGAGAAAGAGAGAAAGAGAGAAAGAGAGAAAGAGAGAAAGAGAGAAAGAGAGAAAGAGAGAGAGAGAGAGAGAGAGAGAGAGAGAGAAAGAAAGAAAGAAAGAAAGAAAGAAAGAAAGAAAGAAAGAAAGAAAGAAAGAAAGAAAGAAAGAAAGAAAGAAAGAAAGAAAGAAAGAAAGAAAGAAAGAAAGAAAGAAAGAAAGAAAGAAAGAAAGAAAGAAAGAAAGAAAGAAGAAAGAAAGAAAGAAAGAAAGAAAGAAAGAAAGAAAGAAAGAAAGAGAAAACCACATGCACCTCAGGGGTAGGAGCTCCAATTTTGCACCCGCCGTGGAATAGAGGTCTGTGCTCGCCGCGGGGGTGGAATAGAAGAGAAATCCGCCCGGCACCTGCAGCCGAGGGGAATGTGAGGAGGTGACACCGAAGCAGCCTCTTCCCAGCGCAGGCGGGAGCCAAGGCGACTCCCCAGACACAGCCGGCGACCTGCCCGCCTCAGAGCTAGCCCCGGGCCCCCCCGAGCCCGGCGCCCCGCACGGAGGGGCGCGCCGGGTCCCTGGGGGATGCTCAAGGGAGGGAGCGAGTCCGGGCGCTACTCCAGCTCCTCCAGCCCCCGGTGCCCTCCTGTCCCCGCTGCTGCCCCAAAACTTGGGCGCGCCTCGCCTGAGGGCAGGGGCTCTCGGCAGCCCCTCCAGCAGCCCCTCGGGGCTCTGGAGCGCAGCCCCGACCGGGCTCCAGGGCACGGCGGCGTGTCGGTGCGGGGACCCCTGGCCCGCTGCCCCGGCACCCCCGGCCGGCGCCCCGGACCTGCCCGGGACCCGCAGCAGCGCGGCGGCCGCCGCTCCCCGCAGCCCGCACGGAGCAGCCTGGCCGCTACCTCTCCCCCGCAACATTAAATGCAGATACAGATATTAAAAAACCGAGCCCGAAACTCCTTGCAGTCCCACCCACCGACTCTCATTTCCCCCACCCCTACCTCCACCCCCTTCCTCACAAGGAAAAGGTCCTGGAGCCAGCTCTAACTGCGGGACTGCAGATCCCTCCTGAGCAAAAGCACCCGCCTAGCGTGCGCCTCCGCGCAACGCGGCCGCGGCTCCCCCCTGGCTGCGGGCTGGGTCTCCCCTGGCGAGCACGGAGCCGTGGCCGTCTCCTCTCCGGCAGGAGGAGGAGTCGGGCTCGAAGGCCCCGGGGAGACGCCGCTCGGCTCCGCTCCGCTCCGCTCCCCGTGCCCGCCGCCCTCCCGGTGCCACCGCCCCGCGGAGGGGCGCGCAAGGTCCCGGCCCCGGCGGGGCAGCCCCGGGAGTTACCTGGCGGTGCACCTTCCCCGGTCGGGGCCCGACCGCCAGCAGCTCCGCCGCCACCACCACCACCACCGTCATCATCATCAATCATCATCACCATCATCATCCTCACCACCACGCTCTGCGCGGAGCTGCCGCCGCCCGGGCTGGCTGGCTTGTCCCGGCTCCCTCTGCTTGCATTGCCCCTAGGCAGCTAGCGGGGGCATTTCAAACGGTATTTGGAAAAAATAACAATTAAAAAAAATCTGGATCACTTACAGGTAACTCCCACTGGTAAGGATGAGGAAAATCTGAGGGTAATACACTGAGAGTAACACACTGCGAGATGAAAAAAGTATCATGGCTGAATCCCGTTTACACTCTTGGAGTTCGCTTCCTTGGTTATTCCTTTCTGGCCCCCCCTGGTCGTAACTCCCCACCCTTTTTGGTGTCAGCTGTGGCTTGAATCTGAGTTGGAATCCAGTCCCTTGGGCTTGGGGGGCTTTGTCTGGTTTTTTTTTGTTTGTTTGTATTGTTGTGTCTAGTATTCCCCTGGTGCTAATGCTGCTCCCTGTGCAGAGTATGTGCTGCTGCTGCTGCTCTCGCTGCTGCTGCTGCCTCTGGGCTCCTGCCTGTCATGTCTCAGTGGTTGGAAGTTGTTACAGTGGGTTCTCGTGTTGGAATGAGGATGGTTTAAGGGATTTGGATGGCAGAAAGTGCCTCTCTCTCTCTCTCTCTCTCTCCCTGTTTCTGCAACTCTCCTGAGACTCGGGGCTGCCATTGGGCAGTCAGTCACTGCAATCCGCCTACTTTTTTCTCTCCCTCTCTCTCCCTCCTTTTTTTTTTTTTTTTTTTTTTTTTTTTTTTTAAGGGGAGGATGACAATGGAGAGACACTGATCTCGCCCGGGCTGCAATGCACCCTCTCTCCCCGGGCCAGCCCTGTCCGTACGCCCAGCTCTCGGAGCGGTCCCCACCCGCTCAGCGCTGCATTTTGGGGCGGCTCGCTCCGTGCCTCGGCGAAGGCAGCTCTTGGGCTCTGGTTCGGAGACGTCCTGGAGGAGCCGGCAGCTCCTGGTTAATTGCTTTATGATGGGTGGCTGCCCCAGCTCCCCCAAAGGGCTCCGCCGTCCCCTCCAGCCCCGGAGGGCTCTTGGCTCTTGTTGCCCCTGCTGTTGCAAATCAAGCTCTGGTTTCGGGGGGACCTCTGTACAAAAAAAAAAAAAAAAAAAAAAAAAAGACGTGCACGTTGTCTTAGCCCGCCTAAGAGAGAAATAAAGACGTGCACACTCGTAGCTTCCTGGTGGGGCTGGCTTTGGCGTGAGAGAAGGGGGGAAAGGACGTGTGGGCAGCAGCCGGGTGACGGGGGCGAGCGGGGGCCGCAGCGCCGGGCCGGCCGGGAGCCTCTCCCGCAGCCCCCGGGGGCAGAGCTGCCGCCTCTCCCTTTCCCTCCTTCTTTCCCAGAGGATACAGGGCGGGCTAGGCGCTTTGCCGGCGGATCAGCCCCCTCTCCCCTGCGTGCCCCTCGGGCCCCGGGCCGGGGGGAGCTCGCCCCGACCCTGCTGCGGCCAGCGGGAGCCCCTCGCCCCGCGGAGCACTGGATTCGTCTGGTTTTCGGGTAAGGAAACGAAGTCCCGCTGGTGGGAACCTGCTGGAGGGACGTGGGCTTCGGGTCTCCAAACGAAGCCCCAAAGAGAAATGTGCTCCGCGGCGAGTTTAGCTGAAGTGCAGCCGGAGCGAAAAAGAACTGGGTTCCGAAGGCTCCTTGGTCCGTAGGATTTGTAATGTTCGTCTCGGGTTAATCGCCTAATGACCGAAGGAGCTTTCTTGGCCGAGAGCTCCTCCGGACACCCCGGATACACCTCCTCGAGTTAACCAGTCCCGGCACATGGGTGCAGCTGTCCCTGCGGCACAACGAAATAATCCTTCGGATGGAATCGCGAGTGCAGAATTGGTGTAAAAACGGTGTGTTCCGCCGAATATCCGATAAGAGTCTTCTCGGGGGTTTGTTTCATTTAACGACTTTCATCTACAAGATGAATAATGCATGCGCTGGTACAGTGAGCGTCATTTGGAGAACGCTATTCTCGATTAATGAGGGACAGAAGTTTAAGCCTCTCAACGATTACTTACATCCTAGAATCGTCTTATTTATTTGTAATTCTTTAAGATTCTGAAATTGTCGTATTTATACTTCTTTAACTGTGTTTGTGCATCTGTCTACACATATATATAGAGAGAGACATATAGCTGTGTATCTCCCGTGATGCCCGTTGCCCTTCTCAGACATGTAAAAAGTGGCTGGGGCAGCAGAGCTGAAAGCGAACTGGGAGAACGAGTAGCGATTTTTGATGGGTTATTTCTACCATTTTTTCGGCTTCAGATATATTTTAAAATGTTCTTTTAAAGATGTGCATGGCGGGGAAAGGAAGGGAAGAAAGTGAATTCTAAAAATGAAAAGTAAACGCTGGAAAACTTCGAAGTAAGGCTGGCAGGGGCTGAGCCAGCCCGGCTGAAACGAAGACGCTTTGCCCTTCCGCACAGCTTCGGGAGGAAGCTAGCTTTGTCGTGTAGTGGGAGGAAAGTCTTATAAAATCAACCAAATCGTGCCGATTCATTTTGGGAAGATAATTTTTTTCGCTAAAAACGCGGGCCGATTATTACGTCGGAAAATCAATAGCAATGATGCCGGTGATAACAATAACGCTTTAAATTCTCTGCAAATTGTATCTATATGTATGGCAGTCTGGAATAGCGAGAAGTGCACTTGTTTTGTCGAATAAACCGACCTGTTAAGCCGAATATAACCCCCATAAAATGGTGTGGCACTCTAGGAGCCGGTACTGGCGGTAGCACCTAATATGGACATTTCAGCATCTGTCATTTCTTCTCCCACAAACCTGTGTTTTCTGGACAAAATACGGGCAGGGCGGCACCGAAATGGTTGCCGGCACCGTGCGATAGAAGGCAGATGAAGCAGAGCAGGCATGAATTAAGAATTTCCCTTTTATTTCTTTCATCTATTCCCAGCTGCGGTTTCTTTCTTACACCAAAACCTGCAGTGTCCGGCAGGAGATCACGTCGGAAGACAGAAAGAGCTTTGACCGCACGTCCAGCAGGCAACGCACTGGACTCCTTTCAGGTCGGAACCAGGTATTTCTTGTACCTCGCAGAGCTGCAAGTCTAGTGCAGGGGAAAAAAAGGGGGTCAAAGATGAGTCCCTTGACGCGACCCGACGTCGGGCTGGCGGGGAGCGGGCGGGCTGGCTGCGGCAGCATAGCCAAGGGCATCGCGGCAAGGGGCCGGGGGGGTCACGGTCGAAGCCCTCTCGTCTCCTCCCGGGGCCTCTCCGGGGCTCCCGGCGCTGCCTCCCTCATGGTGGCCGCCGTCGCGGCTGCGCCCAGGTACGGGGAGGCTCAGAGGGGAGCGGGATTTCTTTGGCGTTTGGGGCAGGAGCCGTCGGCACAAGCTTTCCGTGGCTCCCCGGGGCAGGGCCAGCTCCTGCCCCCCTCCTCCTGCACCCCTTGAGCCGCACCTCGGCCTCCTCCCCGCGGGCCTCCTCTCCGCTCCCCCTGGCTGCCCTCCTTCTATCCGTCCAGGAAAGAGGACGGGGAACACGGGGGGCTTGCCCCCCGAGCCCCGATCTGGGCACGGCCAACCGCTCCGTCTTTCCAGAGGGTCCCAGCACTCATCCCCAGAGCATCCGCTGCGATTTGCATCTGCGGCACAGCTGCGATTTTGGACTTCCGACGCGTTTATTAATTAAACTGGAGCTGGCTGCTCTGTGATCTTCGCAGGAAACTTGTCTGTTTCAATCCAGCTGCCAGCCGAGGTCGCCGTTTGATTACCTCTGTTTTCGCCGCTAGATGCTGGGAGCCAGGGGGGCTGCAAGGCGCAACGGCGAGAGTCGGACCACTCCGCGCCGGAGTGGGGGTTGCTGGTCACCGCGGCTTCACCCCCCTCACCTGTGCCAGCCGGTGCGGGAGCAAGGCTCGACACGGCCAGAAACATACTGAGGAATGCAAAATGGAACTGGGAAGAACGGGAATTCCGTGGGAGGGAGTGATGGAGCAGGGATGGAGGGGTGGAGGGAGGGATGGAGGAAGGGAGGACCACCTGAGTGGGGTCTCGTTCCCTCCTCTGTACTGGGGACAGCGGCTTCTCCACTCCAAGCCGCCGCTGGGACCCTGCCGTGCCGCAGCAGCAGCCCCGCCAGTCAGCAGCTGGGCATCGTCTTGTTTTCCCTCCCCTCGGGCTCCCCTTCGCCACTGTCCAGCCAGAAAGCCCAGCTCTGATCACGTTTTATTAAGACAAGAACATGTGCTCGGCGGCAAATAACGTAACTGCATAAGCCAAGTTCTTTGCTATCTCCATCTCTTCTTCACCCTGCAAACTAAACC
This sequence comes from Anser cygnoides, assembly GCF_040182565.1. Classification (NCBI taxonomy): domain Eukaryota; kingdom Metazoa; phylum Chordata; class Aves; order Anseriformes; family Anatidae; genus Anser; species Anser cygnoides. The sequence goes on along the minus strand of NC_089873.1, from coordinate 73,396,848 downwards.
TAAGGCGCGGGGAGGCAAACCGTGTTTTATCTCACTTCATCGCCCCCCCCCCCCCCCCCATGCCTTTGCTACGCACAGAGCTCACTAGGAAAGGTATCATTACGCTTAGAGGATATGGTTTCAACAAAATGGTAGTTCCAGTGGCTGATGAAAGAGGAAATAATTGCATCCCACATGCCTAGCCTAGAAGTAGCCCTGGATCTCAGAGCAAATTTCTCTCCTATTGTTCAGGGAAAGTGAAGCATCCTCATTGCCTTACAGGCATGGTGATGGATCTGATGGGGTTTCTGTAAGGGCTTTTACTGTTCCTGCCCTCCACTCAATTTTATTTCCAGGCTCAGTTCGACAGCATTCTTGCGATTTTTTTTTCCACCCGAATCCCCTTCTAAAACAGCCACAATCAATTTCGAAAAGAAATCTGCCTTCCAGACTGTAACACGTGCCCAATCTTCTGTTCCCTTTACAACTAAAACCGCAGTGAAAGCGAACAGCACTAGCACTAACCCTTCTTCTGCAAACCCTTTTCTTTGAGCTCGTCTGGCCCTCCGCGAGGGACGCCTTTGCACAGAGTCTACCGGTCAGCTACCGAGGCAGACGGGGCGCCCCGTCTGGGTGGATTTAGGGATCAGGAGGACGGCGGTGCAGGTACCCGGCCCGGCCCGCACCCCCGAGGCTCCGCGGGGGACCCTTCCGCGGCACCTGCGGCCGTGGGGGCGGGCTGGGAGCCCTGCCGCAGTGCCCGGGCCACGAATTAGGTGGCTAGCCAGATGGGCGAGCGAAGGTGAATGCAACCTGCTGGGGACCCTCCGGGCAGGGCCGGGCCGGGAGGGAGCGGGCAGGAGCACCGACCGGCGTGGGCACCGCTTCCCTTTTGCTCCCGTTGCAGCCCGGTTCAGCAGCCCCCCACCCCCCACCACCACCCCAAATCGTGCAACCGGCTCCTGCGCTCCCCCCCCGCTGCAGACCGCCCCTATGTTGCCCCGCCGGCCCCCTCCTCCCCGTCGCCGCCCGTTTTGCTCTGGGGGGTGGCCGAGGAGGGGACGGGGAGTGGCGGCGGGCGACAGCTTTGCGCGTCCCTAGAGGGTCCCGGCGGCCGGCTCCGCGCTTGTCCCTGCCGGCCCTTTCCGTGCTGCTGGCCTGGCTCCCCGGGGACGTGCTCCCCCTTCACACACACACACGCGCGACCTGCCCCTTCGCCCCCTTCTTTCCCGTGTTGGTTTCAAGGCGGGAAGCAAACGTTTTCGGATTGCAACTCACCTTATGCATTCTTGATCATTTAAAAAAAAAATCCCACAGCTATGCAAAGACAGGATCTTTAAAGAGGTTGTAGCTCGACAGGTAAGGACTCGGCTGGGGCTCAGGAATGTGGAAATTCAACTCAAGTCAGCCTACTGCGACGAGCAATATTAATAAGGGCACCCAGGTAAGGGGGGGGAGAGGCAGAGGGAGAAACTTGGCGACTGAAATCACAGCGCGGTCTCGGCCGCTGCCATCCAGCAACGCGGAGACACCACCGAGATCTCCGGCAGCGCTGGCCGGGCCCCCCCGGCCCCCCCCGTTCCCCCGAGACGCCCCTGCCAGCGCCCCCCCCCCCCCCCCCCTTTCCCGCCCCCCCCAGTCCGCCCGGCCGCCGGGATGCGGAGGCAGCCGGAGCAGTTGTCAAGTTAATTTCACCACGTCGGCGTGATGGTTAGGAGCGCAAATTGTGTCTAGGCCTGCATAAAACAAATCCCCGAGTGCAGGTTCGGAGCAGGGATTCCCCTCCTCCCGCCCCTTTCTCCTTTTTAATACTTAAGCTCCTCTCTATTGTCTCATCAGCAGCGGCTGAGTTAACTCTGTCGGGCTCTTTTTTTTTTTTTTTTGGCTCCGAGGGTACCGTGAGCCAGAGCTAATACCGAAGCCCGGCTGAGCGGTGTAAAACACGAGGATCCGGCGTTCCCCGGTGAGCGGCTCCCTCCAGGCTCCGCGACACCGGAGCGACCCCGCCGCCACCCCCCGCACCGCGACCCTGCCCCAGGGTCCCGGCGGCGAGACACGATCGCTTCCCGTCCTTTTGTCGCTCGATCGCTTCTCTTCTTTCGGCTGCGCTTGCTCCGCGCTAACGTGACCCAAAAGACAAGGTTTGTGGTGCACAAGGACTTACCCTAGTTTGACATAGATGACTCCAAAGCATAGAAACACGTAGAAAATCCACTTGCGAAAGTTTCTGTGCATGATCTAGAGAATGGACTGAGCCATAAAAACTGCACAAAAAGTCGAACTGATCTTGTCGATTAAATCCCAGTTAAGAGCATTTCTGAAGCTGCCCAGAAGCAAAGCCGTCCAAACTGTAAAAAATCAACAGCGCGCAGATAAGCAGCTCTTCCCAGAGCCATGGTGACCAAAACCGGCTCCGATAGTAAAGCTAAAGAGGGAGGAAAACAGATAGAGCTGCTCAAAACGGTAAAACAAAAACCCAAGACAGACAGTCTGAGGAAGAAAATGAGCAAGCACTGATCTTGATCAACTGCCTCATAGAGCCCTGAAGTTCAATGTGTTTTTACTTGTTCTGACTTCCCCAGGTAACACTACGTATCTTGCAATCTATGGCTCCAGGTAGGAGGATCTCTTCTCTCTCTCTCCCTCTCTCTCTCTCTCTCTCTCTCCTGCTCTTCCCCCCACCCTGTATGTGTCAGAATCTAATACATATCTTATCTGTCCGTGCGTATGTGTGTGTGCGAGTTCTGTGCGTGTTTGTGTTTCGGTAGGCATGTCCCTCAGCCTGAGTGTTTGGGAAAACACATGAAATGTATCCAAAAAGGGAAATAATAAAAGACTCGTCGTCTCAAGCTACAGCATTTTTTTTTTCATTTCCTCTAGTATGGTAACGAAGCTGCATTTGTAATGTATTGACTTTCCGAAAGATATTGATAATTTATTATTATTATTTTCCTTTTTAATCATAAAGAGGCAGGCGTTAACCCCAGGTTGCTTATAGCTCTGTGTCGTAAAACGTGGTGTGTGTGTGTCCAGGCTATCTCTCTTTGGCCGTCCAACCCTGTTGTGCACTTAAAAACGCCTGTCACTAAATTTGATTTCATTTTCCACAGCAAGTAAACATTCCCCGTCCTTTAAAAAACGGATATACTTGGATTTTAGCATAAGTTTGGGATATTCAGTTTACTGCTCTTCGTGAAATTACTGTGTTCAGACACAGTCAAGCAAGTTTTCTCTTTCTTTCTTTTTCTTTCTTTCTTTCTTTTTCTTTCTTTCTTTCTTTCTTTCTTTCTTTTTCTTTCTTTCTTTCTCTCCTTCCTTCCTTCCTTCCTTCCTTCCTTCCTTCCTTCCTTCCTTCCTTCCTTCCTTCCTTCCTTCCTTCCTTCCTTTCTTCCTTCCTTCTTTCTTTCTTTCTCTCTCTCTCTCTTTCTCTCTTTCTCTTTCTTTCTCTCTCTCTCTTTCTCTCTCTCTTTCTTTCTTTCTTTCTTTCTTTCTTTCTCTTTTTCTCACTCATTTCAGAGTCGTTCAGTTTATTCCTGCATTCTGTGGAATTGCCTATTCCAGTCTATTACACAAAGTGTGTCTGTCTGGAGGCATATGTCTGCATGCATACGCACGTCTAAATAGCACTCAAATACACGCTTGTGGGCTGTGGTAAGTTATAGAGATATGGATAAACCTGTGCGCCTATGCCCACTTGCACACAAGTGTACATATACATGTAGTAACAGTAAACACCAATAGCTCTAGGCATCTCTTCAAGAGAAACAGCTAAACGCACACCAGTGAGGGCTGAAAGGCAAGCAGGCAGTGACAAGCAAGCAAAAGAGCCTGAACACAGAACTTCATCGTAAAGTACTGATGGAGAGAACAAAGGATTTTTTAAAGCCCAGACAGGCTGTCGTGGTTGAAGTGACACAGTGTGAAACTGGAGGTCATGCTCGATGCCTCCCACAGACACCCCGCTCCCCAAAACTGGCTCTCCTCGGGGCAGCGCTCAAGGATGTCCAGCGGGTCTCCCGGCGAGGGAAGCAGAAGCTGAGGGGAAGAGAGAGCGGCCTCATCTGGGGGCCCTTAGTGCCACCCCGGGGTGACACAGAGGCGGTCGAGCCTGCCCTACTCCGCCGCTGCCTCTAGCCGCAGCTCGGCTTCTTCCACCCCCCCACCCCCCCACTTTCCCCTCTTTTTCTTTAATGCCCAGCCATCCTCCCCATCACCTCTACTCCCTTATTCCTAACACTTAGCTGTGAATAACTCGTCTTTTTAAAAAGCTGTTTTTTTCCTCCCCGTTCTTTCTATTTAAATATCCTTTATTTTCCCCCACACACCTTTTTTTTTTTTTTTTTTTTTTTTTTTACGTGAGATGAAGCCGTATTTCCCCCTTGCAAAAAACATTTCTCCAGCCCCATAACTTAACCCAGACTTCCCCCCAACCTCCCTCCCGGAGGCACTGACGATGCTCATCCTCCTCTTGCCCCCACAATACCTCTCCCCCCTTTTTTTCCCACTGGAAGACGACGTGCCCCTCCCCCCTCCCCTCCGACACCCCGCTAGGAAGGGCCGAGCCCCCGGGGCGCGGAGGGCGGGGGGGGGGGGGGGTGCGGGGCCGCGTCCCACGGGGTAACACCGCCACCCAGGGGCGGCGGGAGGCCCTGCCGATGCCAAGGCCGGGCCGGGCCGGGCCGGGCCAAAGGGCATGCGGGGGGCTCCGCTGGGTTCCTGGGCAGCCGGGACCTGGGGGCAGCCAGGGACGCTGCCAGCACAGGCTGCCTGGGGGACCCGGGGGGATCCGGAGGAGGCGGCGGTGCCACGAGGAGAAGCCGCCGCCCCCGAGCCCCCGCCCCCCTGCAGGTCGCCGTCTGCCGTCCTAAACCTCTGCCTAAAAGCCGGGTTTTGCGCGGTAGAAGCTGCCTTGCTCCTCAGTTTCCCCCCACGAGTGCTCCCTGCTCCCCTTTGACGTCGGAGTTGGGAGAACAGGAAGAGTGAGGGTCTCAGGGGCAGAACGATTAATTGTTTCCTTTCTTCTCTAAAGATTACTTATACATTCCATCTGGTGGTCCCTTCCCTTCCCTTCCCTTCCCTTCCCTTCCCTTCCCTTCCCTTCCCTTCCCTTCCCTTCCCTTCCCTTCCCTTCCCTTCCCTTCCCTTCCCTTCCCCCTTCCCTTCCCTTCCCTTCCCCTTCCCTTCCCCTCCCCTCCCCCTCCCCCCCTTCCCCTTCCCCTTCCCCCCATCCCACCTGCTTCTTTGAACTGGTGAGTCTTTTTCATGTTTCCATGAAGTTCCAATAGAAGCAACCAAGCTAGATTTTGTCTAAAACTATCTTGGATACAGTTACAATTTCAGAGCAAAATGCTTTTATATTTTTGACACTTACTTCACTGTTATCATCAGCTAATTGGACTGGGGATAAATGGTAGATTTTCTTTCCTCCAAATATCAGTTTATCTATTGCTGAAAGCTTAGGCTAACAATAAGAAGATTTCATGGAGATTAATAATTCTGAGATTTAAAAAAAAAAAAAACAACGGCACTGTAGAATATTAAAGCAGGTAGTTCTCACAGTTAGTATTCAGAAATTCAAATAGTTTATAGGCAAAAATATGTGAAGCTTGTTGAACTATATTAAACAAATATCAACTTAGTAATGATAAATATTTCCTGAAAGTAAGGTAATATTCACAAATACAGAAGCATTGGTAGGTGTGGATTGAAACCATTTGCTGAACGCTCTTTTAGTGCACAGGCATAGCAAATGATTATCGTTATCATTATCACTCATCCAAAATAATTGGTGTAGCAGGTTGCTTCCTACAGGTGATTGAAAATTCAGTAATTCATTTTTTTCTGCTCATTTGCCCCACGCTGATAAAGTGTAACATTCACTCCTATAAACCTGCAGAAGGAAAGGTCACCTGTAACACGCTGCTGCCTGACGCCAGCCCTCCGAGAGCCTTTTAATGAAATGGCTCATGTGGTAAAATGTTTCAAAGGCCTATTGGACATCAGTTTTCACAATCCATCACAGACACATTTACCTGCACTCCTTCAACAAGAAAGGCTTTTCCTGCATGTAAGGAGGAGAACCTGGGCAACCTTTCGTGGTGGTCAGCAGTGGATTTGTCCCAGAGCTTAGTCAATCAGCAGTAACTACCAGGCGTGCTGTTAACACAAGGGCAAGTATCTGTCTTAAAAAAAAAAAAAAAAAAGGAGGCAACGAGAACAAGATTCACTTGCCAGCTTGCCAGGGCATGCGTCTCATTATTTTCCATTACCCAATCTGTGCCACAAAGGACATGGCACTGCTAGTCTGACCTGGACCACCGTGACTGTAGGGCCTTACAGACAGAGGACAGACTCTGTCCCAGGATGAGGAAGCAATCCTCAGGGGACTAAGAGGCAAAAGCCTGCACAGCAGCATGTAAATCTTTATAAATGGAGCAGAGTGGACAGGGAAAGGAATTTTAAACTGTCTGTCACACTTCACATCATTTTCCCCAGAGCTTATTTCCAAGCACGGTGTTCAAAATCAGAATAAATCTTGTGAAATTTCTCGGGAATGCAGGCAGCAGGCATAATGCCTCTGAGACAGGCTTCCTTACACACCTTTCTCTTTTTTACTGCTCAGATCAATCATAGGTAACTGGCATGCTTGTCCCAGGTCCCAAAGGCTAACCACCGGAAAATCTGCCTGCGTTTATCCCAGCCAGCCACTGGCCGGCACTGTTGCTCCACGCTGTTGGAGATGAAGGCCCACCTAACATACATAGACGTGAAAGTATTCCTCAGGGAAAACACGAAGAGGACGTGGCTGAAAGAGAGGAAAAGAACTAGAAGAATAAAAATGAGCATAAGAAACAGAGAGTTATATCTGACAAGGATCTTATGCCATACAATTGGCAAGTGTTCTTAACAAGTATATGTGTTAACTATACACATTTACTAACAGTCCTTAATATTTTGCTCATTAAGTCTTTTCTTGGCTCCTTCTCTCATTTACTTAACTGCTTCTTAGGTGTAAGGTGGCCACCCTCTCTGAGAGACTACTGAACCCACTATCTACCTCTAGAGTTGGTTTTAAGATTCAGGATGTCCTTCAGTGAGGTTCTGATGCCAAGTTTGTTCTGATCATCTGGACTTTGAGATTCAGTTCAGCATGAGGGTATGATACTCATCTGACAGAGGCATGGAAATTACACCCTGTTTATGCTCTTGGGGCACACATGTGGCACAGTGTCTGGCATAACACCCATTACCGGCAATAGAAATTTTGCACCAAGGTCAAGGGTTGAGTCTGGTCTTACACAGTGACTAAACTTTCCATTGCACCCTGAGTTGTTCTCTCACTTGGTTTTACACTTAACAGCTCTTGTCCATACCTTTAGTTACCACTGTTTTTTGTTTATTTTCCTTCCCTGTTTTTCATTCCCTATTTCTCTCCTTTTTTTTTTTTTTTTTTTTTTTTTTCTGTTTTCTCTTTTACATCTTCTTGCCTGGAATATGTTCTTCCTCTCAAGGTGTCTGTCCTCCTGTAATTCCGAAGCCGGCCAACATTTCATCACTTTAGCAGATACCAAATTAGATTAGTAAGCAGCAGAGGTGTCCATGTTTGGTTGCTTCACATTTTACATTTTCAGGTTAATCCTGATTTGAATTTTTATTTTATTTTTTTACTTTTTTCATCAATGACCAGAGAAGAATTGTTCAAACTACAGAAATGTCTGATAGGAATACATTATGTGTATGAGATACCAGCACAAAATGGAATTAACAAACCCTCTCACTAACTCCTCCCCTGCTGAGTGGGTATTCACTGGCTTTGTTGCACTGGTCATAATTCTAGATCCTTTCGTCTGTACTTCATGAACTGGCTTCTTATCTGCATCAATTATGTTAGCCTAAAACACTGTCTGCAGAAGAAGATTCAGCAGCTAAAATTGAACATTAGCCAGCAATGTAATATAACAGCAAAAATGTTAAATACAACAATTTTAAAAAAACTGACTTGTTAGATGTACATGTTATATGTGAACCAATCCTGTTATTCTCTGAAGTAGCATGAAGGCTAGAGTGATGGATGAACTGTGTCTCCTGGGCAGCACACTTTAAGAAGGATATAGATCGATTGGAGGTAATCTACAGGTGAGCAACAGGAAGATGTGTGGAAGATCTGATTCATGAAGAAAAGTTAAACCGTCTGTGTTTGTTTATTTTACAGACACATGGACTGAACAGAGAGAGGATAGTAGTCATCAAAGGTGCAAAAGCACATTGAAAATACAGCAAGGTAGTAAATTGTTGTACACACACATGGGATAAATGGATCTGAGCAGAATTTAAATACAATTAGTTTAAAAATCAGGAAAAATCTTCACGAGATTTAAGATTAGGTTAGATAAAAAACTGCAAGAAATTCTTTAGTAGTACAGGATTCTGCCTCAGGCTACACACATCAAGGTCCCTTTTAGGCATAATGCCTACATCTAATAAAAGGAGCCTGCACATTTCTAGTTAGGTCAGCAATTCAGAGACTTAGGGTTTGAAGCTATGTATATAACTTTCATTCCCCGCTTCAGGTAATGTAAAGAGTAAGAGAACCTCACTGAATCAAAGTCTGCTGTCTGTCTAAGGTAGCCCCACTGGGGTAGCCCAAATGAATGCAAACCAAGTATTGAGTTCAGCAAGGCTTATACTGGAATCAAAAAGAAATAAATTTAGTCCACTAATTTAATCTGTAATTGGTACAAACTTCTACTGTTGTTTTTGTGTTATTTAAAGAGAATCCCTTTCTCTTTTATTTTTCTAGGATCCACTGCAGGTCTCTTAGTTAACAACTACCTATGATACAACAAAGGAACGTCAGGACTGAGGAGTAATTTTCTCTTTTGTGATTTATGTTATCCACAGGTTCATGCCTGGTGTGTCCCACCAATAAGTACACAGAATTGGAATCCACATGAAGGTCTTTTAATTAAAGAATTAATTATTCATGCTTCATTTATGTTTTCTAATCGTTATTCTCAGAAAAGCCTAGGTGGCCAAGAATCTTTTTAGCTATCTGTGTTTTCAGATAACAAGTACAAAAGATATTATGGTGGTTTTAAATTATATTTTCCTCTTAAAATCACCTTTTCAAAAACCATGTAACTGGATAGTTTTTATGATAGCTGAGTGAATTCAGGTATTTTCTTGCCTGTGAATACTGTGCAGGCTTTATTACATTCTTTCTGCCACTGCAGCTGTCCCCTTTTTCAATGTTAGCTTCATCCCTACTAGTGATGCAGCTAAGTTGTCCATGTAAAGTTGCAGATCATTTAGATCCCTTCTTTGGATAACCCAAAGGTACTTTTCATTGTAAGAAACTGAGGCATTGTGCTGAGACTCATCAAAGGTATATAGTAGGAATACTCATTAAATAAGAAGTGGGAGAAATATAGGGGGTGAAAGAAAGCAATAATGATAGATAAAATGGTACACAACTCTTTTTTCATTTATCAATGTATCACTGGTACTACAGCTTAATCAAGTGAATCTTCTTTAGCTGTTCATCTTATCGCTTTCAAAGGTATTATTCATAATATCTCAGATAAACCACTAATTTTATCAATTGCAAATAAGCCTATCAAAAACCGTCCTTTTCTCTTTCCGATTTCTAAACTACATTTTCCAGAAATCTGAGATCTAGAGTGCACGTCCCTACCTAGAGTGCACAGCTGTAGCTACCTGATGCAGTCTCATGTTAGGAAAACATCCTGAAAGGAGAACAGTGAGCATGGGAATTCAATGGCATTTTTTTTTCTCCCTCATATCAAGAAAATATTCAACAGATTTCAACAACCAGTAGGAAACTTTGTAACATCAGCCATATGTTTGGGCCTCTATCTTGTAATTGAACTTTTAAACATCCATTTTTTTTTTCTCACAGAGTAACTCATTAAAGGACTTGATAACCATATCTGCTTAAAAACACACGACTTTATCAGCTGTATTCATACTGAATTTATTAATTTGCTTTATTGTATATGGCTTACAATCTTGATGTAAATCTGTATGAATGTGTGCCCTCCTGTTAGGCATAGAAGTATCATATCTCAATTTTGTGTGTGCTATTTTTAAAAATGACTCTGGTGACTCACATTTATACACACTTGACAGTACATAGTTGCCAGATTTCAAAAGTTAATTGCATGCCTTCTAACGATTGATGTTTTTAAATAACAGATGAGCTGTGAACCTGTGGATTTTTTTTTTCATACATGTGAGATACCGAGAAAAACTCCTAAATGGGATTTCCTCCCTCTTCCCAGGAACTATGGCAAGAAAATAAAAGAAAAGAACTGTTTTCCAAAACAATTGTCGCTTTTACACTGATATTTTTATCTTTGCCTCTGTAGCAGGTTTTGACTAACCTAGCTATATTGTCGCACTGCAGTTCTATAGTAAATTTTGCTGCCTGTATTAGTGTACAGAAATGACCAGTTTGGAAACAAGCTAGACAGGATTGCCACTCTTCCCATTAAAGTTTTCAATGATTCAGCAAATAATGTCGTTTGTGTCATGTCCTCCCCAGGTCACTGAATTATAATGATCATTTATCTACAAATCTTTCCTACATTTTCTCTCTATTACAATAAGCCTCCTTTTATCATGATTATCAGCAAAAGCTGCATCATATTTTATCTGGCAGCTATTCAGCTTAATGTGGGGGTGCTCGTATGCACCCTGCAGTATTTTGTGCAGTTATAAGCAATTTATGAGATGTTTAGAAGTGCATGCTTTGGTTTTCAGACTTAACTCTTTGCTTAAATCTAGTGTCTGGTAATCTCAATAGAGGATCTCTGTAGAAACCAGGGTCTACACCTAAGTGTTGACTGCTTCTGCTATGTCATCACTTTCACTGGAGCTGAAGGGTCTCAGCACTTTTATTTATTTATTTTTCTGATGCAGCTCTAACATACCTCTGTGTGTGTGTGTGTTTGTGTGTCTGTGTGTGTGTTAATCTTACTTTCAGATCAAGCACAGACGTACCTGGCAAGGCCCTAAAGGGCAGTAACTCATCCATTACACCCTCCTGGCATGACATCTGAACTTCTGCATTATCTGAATTCATGGTGTGGCCACCATAGCCCTTGCCTCTCCCCCTCAAACAGAGTATGCCCTGAAAGCTGCAAAGCATGAGGACAGATTACCTAGGGAAGCACACAAAATAAATCCTGTAAGACAGTGAGCTGCCAATGCTCAGGGAAACATTTATTTGTTGTGGAGGTTTGCTCTCAGAATGGGCTCCTATGATTCCACCCACGACAGCAAAACCTTTAAAGTACTGAGCAGAAACCACTGATTTAGTAAGCCTAGCAGACATCTATCTATGTGTCTCTGCCTTAGTACACGCTTCGATTCTCTTCGGCTTCTAGAAACACTGCATCTTTCTGATTTTACAACAGAAGATGGGCAGTATGGGTGCCACTGTGTTTGTAATGTGCATCCGTACCCATGCCTCCAAAATAGTGAGCAATTGTGGGATCTTTGGAGGAAGCATAAACTGTTTCTGTAGGGTGGATTGGTTTCACACCATGGTGTAAATGAAATTCTTTCACTCCTCTTTGGTTGCAGACAATGATTTTTTTTTCTGTATGTTCCGACAAGGGTTAGCAAATTGGAGACTAGCTTTGTGACCTTAATGCAACATAATTACATACATATTAATAAAGAATTCTGCCTGTGCTAGCAGAAAATGGTGGGACAATATCATCTGGATTAGACATCCTCCTCCTCCCCAACACAGAATCATTGTGTTGGCATCAAAACACAGAGCTGCTGATTCCCAAGCTGAAATGATTAGTCCCCACCATAATTCCAGATCCAGAGTAGAGCCCCGAAGTCTAGTACCACCCTGTAGGACATTCCTCACCCCTTTGCATTTTTTCTGCTGGGTCTTTGGATGCAAGGGAGTTTTAGGCTCAGTAAATTAGTCCCTCTAAAGTGATGTAAAGCTTTATTCACAAGATCTTTGCAGTTTTGTTTGTCTGTATGCATGGCAGAGCTAATATGGTCTTCTAATATTTGTCTTCTGCTCTTTAATTGGTGTAATAAGGATAGTTCATACTACAATTTATTGTTATGCTATTGTCTACTGACACTCTAGGAACCATAAACTGAGAACTTACTTATTGCTTTTACCAAACACAGTCTATTTGCTAAATCTTTCCTTAGTATTTTTCACTCTTTTTTTCTTCTTTTAGAAAGTCATAAATTGGTTTGATTCTAAAGGTAATGTTCCACTGCCTGTACGGACAATGCCTCTTACATTCAATGAGACATAGAGGTAAGGGATGGGGAGGGGGGGGACGGGGGGGGGAGGAATCCTCATTTGGCTGGTAGCTGTAGGTGTCCATGTGTCCATTTACTTTTAGCAATTTAAAAAAAAAAAAAAAGTGCAATTTTCTGTAAGTTTATTTTGAATTTCTCTATGGCTGCATGGGTACTTTTCCTTTGTAACATGGAAGCCAAATCTTAATTATTATTCCTTAGAGCTACATTGTGTCAGTTCTTGCAGAGACTGCATTGTTACTAAGTCTTACCTTTTGGTATCTTAATGCACAGCAATCTGTTTTCTATATGCAGCATAAGTATATCCTTTGGAAGAATTTGATGTAGGACAATAAGTATTCAAAGGACTTTAAAGGTGGCTGTTATAGCTACTTACATATTTAAAAAACAAAATGAAACAAAACAAAACAAAAAAAAAGTAAGAACAGAAAATATAAGGTAATTTTCAGAAAAATGGGAAAAAAACAGTGAAGAGGAGAAAAAAGGATATGCAGAAAAGAGTGAGCCAACAATGAAAAGAGTGTTAGTTGTGAATAGGAATGAAGGAAAGAAAGATTTTGGAACCAAATGAAAGAGGAGCACTGGTAAAATGAACCACTGTGTTAAAATATACAGGAGATAAGCCATTTCTTTGGTATTTCTAAGAATCTATTTGTAACTCAACAACTAAATTAAAACAACAAAAAACAATGTGTTCAAGAGTGTAATACTACAGCAAATGTAGGCCCATGGGTTCCTATTTCCAGTAATAATTTGCCATAGCTATAGCTCCCTTTCTGAAATAAGAATCTGTCACCACTCCTTCAGATTGGTGTGACTTTTTGGTTGTTTTTTCGCTGATAGACCAACTCAGTTCCAGCTGTTTTAAGCACAAAACACTGTCCATCAAGGCATTCTGCTGATAATGTTTTGAAATAATACAACCTTTACCCATAGAAATCAAACAATTGGCAAGTGGGCACCTTCTAGCTCTTAATTCTTTGTCACAGGTCACTTCAGCTAATCTCTGTTCGTGTCTTTTTTCATGATGCTAATGAAATTTGACTATACTGAATTTAACATGCCTAGTGCTAGTCTTCACTGAATCACTGGCCTACTGATTGACTTTGTATGAGTCATTTCCATCACTGTGCCTCCTTCCTCAGCTAGGAAATGGGGATATCCATGCTAGTTCCATCGTTACTTGCTTTGCTGTCTACTCATAGATAGTGCTATGAAAGACAGTGGTGATATTATTAGCAATGAATAATCTAAATGGGTCCCCACAGATTGGGTTTACACAAAAGAGGCAATAATCAAGCCAAAGGACACAAATAGACCATCTTCTTTGGATGTTTGCACCAGCTTTGCTGAATAGGAAATGCCAAAACTGTGAGCTAGACCTTTGTCTTTATGGCTTGCAAAGAGCAACAGGGATGTTTTGATGTGATTACTGACAAGATTACTAATGCTTTCCTGAATAGATGGCCAATCTAAGACAATTTGTAATGAAGGCATTTCATCTAAGGATGAAGAAGTCATCCGTACACACTAGTGACTGCAGCAGCTGTTGCTTTTTATAGGGAATACTGCTCGTAGTGTTCTCACATACTGACGTTCTTTCTTTACCTGTTTGATAACTGGTATGGGTGAAATGGGGAAAAAATACCATTTCTTCCTAGAGACAGAAACAAGTAAAGAGGTCAGGCTTATTTTGTTGAAGATGCCATGTGAATTTTGTGAGATATACTGAGATATCTCCTGAATCACTATTGGCTTTTTTGGGGCATTTTATGGCCTCTGCTTTCAGTGGCCATTTCTGCTCCCTTTGTAAACATTGCATACTAAAATAATGATTTACCTATCTTTCCTAAAAGGACTGAGTTTTCCAAAGACACTATACTATTACTTCTCACTATGCAAAAATTATGTATGAAAAAAATACTTTCCTTTTCCATTTACTTAGAGAAAAGGGAAGAGTAGAATGGGTCAGAATCAACTCAACCAAGATAACAGCAATACCAGTATGCAGACAGATCTAAGAACAAAAATTTAGGATGATAAAGGCTTACTGTTGATACAGTAATAATTTTCACACTTCTGCCAAATGACAAAGTATTTTTTGCACTGAGCACAAAACATCAAAAACAAAAAAACAAACAAAACCCCTATATACTAAATGAGTTTCCTTGAACCTTAAGATACACGGAGAATCCCTCATTTTACCCAACTCCAAATCATTGCATTATTAGTAAACCATTACTCAGTGGTAAGAGGTAAGGGCATGGATACACAGTACCAAAAACACTCTGGTCTATGCAGCATTCTGTTTTTATTCAAGCATGATTCATTGAAAAACGACACATACAAATGCAATTCTTATGGCATAAGACAAATCTCTAGCTATGTAAAACAGCTATGTAAAACCTCAAGCACTCATTTAAAGGAGCCCTCCTGTATATCTTTTGATAGTTCTACCACTTTCCATTTCTTTTTCTCCAATTGTTATTGTTTTACCATTCTCCATGTTCTGCATCTGGGTTTACAAGATGCTTCTGACCACACAAACCAAATTTAATATACTTTATTTGGCATCCTACCAGACCACAAGATCATATATCCTATTATTTGTTTTGCTATTTTTTTTCTGTCTCTCCTCTTTTATGTAATTTTGAGTCTTTTGAGAACAAGTCCAACTCTTTCTGTATCTCTTAAAACTGTGATGCTGCACTAATGTAACTGAAACTCATATTTTCCCCTTAGAAATTGAAACACAGTTTCTTCTGTTGATACCAATATTACTTCTTTTCCATAGACTTCCTCATTCTCCCACTATTGTTCTATGTTGCAGCAGAATATTATTCTAATTCAATCATTCTTCAACCACTCTAATACAGCCCAAAAGTGGATTAGCCAGCAGGCACTGGTAGAGTGCACATTCATCAGTTGACAGCTACAAAATCACTGGATAATTAAATCCAGAGAAAGATCCAGAAAGGGAAGGGAAGGAAAGGAACAAAGCATTTGTCTCTTGCTTTTCCATCTGTTGCTGTTCACTCCATACAAACGAAGCTCAGCTCCTTGTTCTTTCTTCTTCCAGCCACCCAAAGCTAGAAGTGGCTTCCACCCCTGCGGCAAGAGAAACAATGCTTTGACAAACTGAATGCAACAGAAGGGAGAAGAGGAAATGTCTGATCCTCCTCCCTTTTTCTCCCAAGGCAGAAAGTTTCTTTAGAAGTCACACCAATACTCCAGTATCTACACTGGGAACTTGCACCACAATGACAATGTTGATGCAGCTGTAGTGCAGTATGCAACCCTGTGGCTTGCAAGTCCAGACTGTAGACATTCTGTAAACCGTCGCAGAAGCAGGCCAATATATGTTACCCTACTAGTGAAGTAAACAGTGTGTCATAATTTTGTTACTAAGTGCTGATGTTTTTATCCTTTTTGTGCATTTTTGTGACGGTCTTTTATTTATTTATTTATTTATTTATTTATACTCCATCATGTTTCAACAAAATAAGAGGTTGAGTGAGACCTTAATTTCTCTCTTTCTCTAGTCCTTTGCTGTCTGAAGTAAATGTCACCAGAAGATGAAAGCATGCAGGTACTCTATCTGTGATTTCTTTTAATCATGTTCCTTTTCTAAGTAGTTTTTCTCAGATTGAAGAAGTTACCTTCAGAACAAAGAATGAGGTTGGACTTGGATGTTCTGATCGTAACAGGATGTCTTACTTCAAGCTGGATGAAAAATACTATGCTAATACTAATGCTAATGCTAATGTTTAGTTCATTACTATTTCTATTCTTTGAAAAGGCCCCTAAAAAATCTTTACTGTAAATATGTTGAATAAATATTTTCTATATCATTAATTGCACTATGGTGTTCATCTAGCTGTATTTGGCTGGTTATAAAAAGTATAGACTTTTTCCCTGCTGTACCAGTATCCCCCAAGCTGTCTTTTCCTTCTAACCTTGTCAGAACTGACACACTGTAAATGTTGCCTAATCACCAGTCTCGTCAATGAGTTAAGAAAACAAGAGTTCAATTAAAGTAGGAGGTCCATTTCTCCTTCTGGATATCTGACAGCATTAGTTGGTGTTGTAAGGGCGGTTTGAGTTTAGTGGTTTTTTGTTATTGTTGTTTTCTTTTTTCTTTTTTTTTTTTTTTTTCCCCTGTATTAAGGAGTGGATATTGTGGAGGGCTTGAGGAAGCTACTTTGGTAAGAAGAAGCTAAAAGATTTTTTTGTTGTTTAGTTGTGGTACGTGCATGAGACACAAGATGTAAAACATTTTTTACCGTCTGAAATAAAATAGCTTTTTGATGCTGAGGACCAATCCCTATTGCCTAGAGGGTGTCTTTAACAATTGGAGTGGAACTAGAGTTCAGTGGAGGGATGAAAACAAAAAATTCACTAAGCCTCCAAAGGTCTCGGACTACCCATTTCACAGACCTCTAGCTCTTGTCTTAACATTTTAAAATAATCCTCTGGTATTTAACAAATTGGTTTTCTTCTCTTTGGGCTATGCATAAAGTAATGCTACTCCTTACTCTTCAGCTCTTTTGATAAAGTCATACGTCTCTCTTTCTCCTACTACAAAAAGGCATTTTTTCGACTATGCTTTTACTTCTTTAACTTATTGAAGGGACTCGTGATTAAACTGCATTCAAAATACGTCAAGTCCGACATTTTCATTTCACAACGTACCGTATCTTAAAGCCAGAAACACTCAGGTGATGGACAGTTTGCAAGTACACCAGACAACCACCACCGCATGCCGTAAGAATATTCCCATTGCTTCACACAAGATGGCGCTGCAGATTACCCGAAGGGAGGATTTGGGAATGCTGTGCAGCTCACACTGGAAGCTGTCAGTTTTCCACCGCTTACTGTTTTAATTCTCACTATTTTCAGGGTCTTAAGCTCAGCTCTCATTTAAAATATCTTAGTCTGAGGATCAGGAGAAGGTCTTTTTTAAGGAATTATTGTTTTATGGAACAAGACATACTACATACACTATGACACTTCCATAAATTGAAACTGTACTAGTATAACTGTCAGCTTTAAGTAAGGGACTTACTAACTGAAGAAAGTATGATTACAGCTGCAAAATTTTTTGAGATGTAAATGGCTCTCTGTTGGTATTCTGTGATACTTCTGACAGCAAAGTTTATTAAATTATACACTGCTCATGTACCTAAGTTTCTGCATGATAAGGTCTCCTACCACCAAATTTGCGTGCTTCGGCACCTGAACTGAGATTCTTAACGTCATATCACTGTCTGAGTGCTAGAAAAGTAAGTGGAAACAGGGCTGCTAAATAAAGTGTCATGATGCTGTGCAATAAATGCAATACTGTTCTGGGGAAGGCAGAATTCTGAAAGCTCTGGAATGCTTCCTTGGCAGAGGTCAGCTCAGCCTTACTGGACATAAGGGTCTTCCTTTTAACTCTCACTCTGAACTAAATCTTCCCAGCCTAAAACAGCCTCTGACCTCCCAAATTCTTTGCTGTATATAATGTGGTACATCTTCATTGCAAAAGGCAGAAGATAGTGAACAAAGATCCTGACAGAGTATGCTCTCATCTCTTGTAGATAAGTGAGTCCTGCTAACTGACCATAGTGACGCTGCAACAAAACGTGTTCTTCAGTTTATGCATGGCACAAATTCATCTGTGCACTTTTTTCCATTTATGAAATTCCAAAACATTAATATACCCTTAAAACCTTACTTTGGTATATTAATATGAATGGTGTCAGGCAGAGTATACATAATAACAAATATTCATTGCTTTTCAAGAGTAAACTTGGAATAAAACCTTGATTACCTGCATAATTAATCCCTGTTCACAAGCATTTGCATGCCTGAATAATTAAAGAATTAGGGCCTAAAAATGAAAACGGATAAAGCCTGCATTTTTGTACTTAAAAAGCTTCAGAAGCAACAATGGTAGTTCACAGCACATAAATAATTCAGAGTGAGCTTCCTCTTTTTTTTTTTTTTCTCTAGAAATCCTCTTAGTGCTTCCTAATTAAATGAAAATATTTTATAAGCCGTCATTTCATGACATCACAAGAATATTTTAAACTATGACAAGCCAAATTTACATTTTCGCTATTTGCGATCTGATAGCCAGAGCCATTTTAATGGAACTGTAAACCAGCATAAAGGTTTTATTAAATGAGCATGCACTTTTAAAAAGAGCGAAAAATTCTACGCAGGCCGTGGTCATCTTTTAAGTCGACTTCTACTTCTACTCGGCACTTTTGTCTTGGAAGTGCTAAAGCTATACATAGAAGGCACACGGCGTGCTTCCATCTCGACAAAAACTACACAAACAGCAGGTGTGGGGCGGGGGGGGATATACTGTGGGATGAGGACTCGGCTTATTTAAAAGACTTTCCCCCCCCCCCGAGAAAGCACTAAAATCCCGTGTGCGGTTCCCCGGCCCCAAAAGCACGGCGAGGCGGCAGAGGGCGCCCTGCCCCGCCCTGTCAGTCACTCAGGGCGCGGGGAACTTTCTGGAAGGCGCTGCTGACGCTTCCCGCCCCTGCCTGCGCTGCCCTCCCTCGGGGCCCCGCGGGGACCGCACCGGCCCCGGGGGGCTCCGGACAGTGAGCACGGCGGGGGCCACGCAGGGGTGCCCACCCCGTACCGCCAAAGCCCCCCCCCGGGCGCTGCCGTCGATCTGTCCCGCTACGAGGCTGCCGCCACGCAGAGCGCTGGCGCAGCCTCAGCCCTGCCCAGCTGGCGACCGCCCCAAGCCCGCCTTCCCCTCGCCTTCCTCCATTTTCTTCCTCCCCCCTTCGCCGCTCCGGGCTTCCCACCGCGCCCCTCCCGGTCGGTGCGTGCTGCAGCCTGCCGGCAGATGGCCGCCGGCCGCCCGCCCGCCCTAACAGCAGGCGGCCGCCCCCAGCACGCCCTCTGCCCCGGCGCTGGGGCCGCGGAGGGCAGCGGGAGCCCGTGGGTGTTTGCGCCCCTCCTGAGGGCTCGTCCGGTCTGATCCCGGCGTGCTGGCCGTGGCAGCAGTCACCTGCCCTCATGGCACCCGCATGGCCCTGTCAAGGTCCCCGAGGGATGCTCGGTGTCACTGTACCTACTCCTTTGCCCCTTAGCTTATGCATTTATTTATGTCTGTACTGCACGAGAAGCGGGGCCTACGTGGCGACTGCTTGTGAGGAAGGCTTCCATGGAGCGAACGACTTTTCCTGTTTCTCTTTTTGTTTCATGCTTTGTTAATTCTAAGGAATTATCAAACTGTATATTATAAAGTCAGAAGACCGCTGCCTGCTCTTTACCTCCTAACTAAAAAAAAAAAAAAAAAAATCATATTCAGCGGCCTAATACACAATAGGCTATTTTAAAGGCAAGGTAGCTGAAATCAGACCAATTACTTAAAAATAAGGGCATTGTTCGCACGTTACATTTTTCAATGAGCTTAGTGGTAGAGGAGCTGCACGTTCAGACTCATGAATGCTACATTTTTTATTACTTCTGAAGAGGTAGGGCAGTAGTGGGATAAGAAACTTTTTTTTTTTTTTTTCCTGGGTTAGACCATATGTTTTGATTCTGGCAGCCCTGCAGTAGTTAGTCACGAGCAGAGGTAATAACTGGGGAATGTACCATTAGAAAATAATGTGGAGGTATGTGAAGAATGGTACGGTCATATTTTATCACTGCAGTTTATCATACTGCTTAGATTCACCGAGGGATCAGTGCGCTTAATCCATTTTGCTAAGCACTGTATAAACCAGGCATAAAGACAATGCCTGGCTAGAAAAACTGCTGTTTCTACTGACTTCACATTAGCTCGGGTCTAATTTGTCCCCGATGTGTATAAGGATGCATTTTTGTATAAAATAAACATCAGAATATCTCAGCCTTTGGCACACCCCGTATTTAACACGGAAATGTTTTACAAGGCCTAATATGGAGCGATATGATCGCTGCCTTGTGCAGAAAAGACAACAGACATTGCAGGAAAACAAAATAAAACCTTCAAAAGCTCTATCCCCTCCGTGGTGCGGGCGTCGCAGAGGAAGACCTGAGCAACAGTTCGGCGCAGCAACTGGGAGCCCACAGCGCTGGGCGGCTGCCCTCCTCTCCTCAGCTTTTATTTTGCCTTTTTTTTTTTCTCCCCCCCCCCCCCTTTTTTTTTTTGATGTCACCTTGCTGCAGTCTCACAGCCTTTGGGCCGGCGGTGGTCCTGGTCACTCTCCCACCGGCCAGGCACGCAGGGGGCGAGGGGTGCGGACCCAATCCTATGGCCCCAGGGTCGGGGGCTTTGCGCTGAAATCCCCTAAAATCGGTTTTCGTTTAGGATTTGGTTGGCATGCCTCGACCTTTGCACGGTTTCTCCGGTATTGACATCTGGCTCAGTCAGCTTCGGGGTGCGGCGCAGGGATCGGGGTTGGGAGCAGAGCCGGGGGCTCCTTTTTGGTTAGCACAGGTGCTTCAGGCTGGGTTGAAATCCATGCTGAAATCCAGTGGTAGGCCTTTATGGGGAGGTCACCTGCTTGACCCTGCGGCTCTTGTGACCAGCGCCTTGCAGGGAGATCAGCAGGAAGAATGAGTGCTGAGCAAGGGGGAAATTGCTCTTATTTGTGCTGAGAAGGGAACTAACACCCTAAGCACAGTGGTCGGCTGTCAGTACGTTTGCTTAGCTCCGTGTTTTCCTATCTGAGAGCCCCCTTGCTCACCCTATAATAGCACATATTATATACACTTGGTAAGTGGCAGCCAACTGGCAATTGCAATGAAGTCTCAAATAAATAATAATTTTTGTGGTGCGCTGGTGATTAAATAATACGGGTCATTACCGCAGTTAATGGCTCGTTAATAGAAGAATTTCTCCGAGCCACCAGTGACAGCAGAATATTTCGGGGTGCCCGACAGCTTCCTTCCTTCCGTCGCCCCTCTGCCGCCACCCCCCGCCCGCACACTCCACGCGTACCGGGGGAAGGCCGAGGAAGAGGAGGGGCAGCCTTCGTATCCGAGCCCGCAGGTGGCCCGCTGTGACGACCCGTTCACGGGGAAGCCTCCGAGCAGAAATCACTGCACAGGAGGAGCAGAGCCTGCCTCGCCCCGGCGGCAGCCTGTCCTCCAGGGGATGAAGCGGGACAAAAGGGAAATAAACGGGGATCCTTTATGGGGGAGACACTCAGCGAGAGCTGGGGCCTCATCCTGTTCCCCTGTAAGCCAACAGAAGGTTTGTCCTTCACTTCAGTAAAGAAAACGGGCCCTCGTCATCTTGGGCATTTTTTTTTCCTTCTGGAAACCCTTATTGATGGTAATAAACGTAGCCACAAAGTGGGCAATAAAAGGATAAAAAAGTAAAAGCCCGAATTAAAAAAAAAATGCTTGTAAGCAAAAATACCGAAACCTTATTTTGTGAAATCTCTGTTATTAAGAGTTCATTAAAATCAATTATTTCTAATTAAGGAAAATGAATAACTATCGTAGTCTTGTTACCTAAAACATTTACTTCTGAAATTGTTACGGTCAAATTTTAAATATTCCCTCCATCTAGAACAGCATGTTACTAGCCGATCTTTAACATCCCTGGCTGCAACCAAAATTTTGCATTATTTAACTACAAAAAAAAAAAAAAAAGGGGGGGGGTTTACAAAATTGCGTTTACAAGGTTGCTTTGCGTTGCAGGGTTTGGTTGGTCTCCCCTCCCGCCCTGTTTTGGCAGCCGGCTGTCAGTTCCTCGGCATCAACAGGCTTCCCTGCAAGGTGCGAGCACTTTCCGAGCACGGTCTGCAACTTCCCAGCCGTTTTCAGATAAACTCCGATGCGGTCTCGTAATTAGTCTCCGTATTTATACGTGTATGATTTAAAACCATTAGCGGAAAAGCAGCCCTTAGTAGCTGAAGGTTTCTAATCTATAATGTTGATTAGCTTCCCGACAGGGAGCTGTCGTCTGTTCATTTCCCCCCCGTCCTAGTGCTGCTTCCAAATAATCCCGCTTCCCTCTAGCAGGAAGGGATGTGCAGCGGAGCCGGGGAAGCTCTCTTCGGAAATGAGATTTAACGCGAAATAGCGACGCGTTTGCGCATCCGCCAGGTGCTGATTTCCGATGTCTGTCCTTAATCTATTACCCCAAATAACATCCCACGTCGGCTTCAGGGCACGCGTTCGCTCTTCCGTCTCTTCCCATGCTTTATTAATAGGACAAATCCGCCTGCACATGACCCTTCCCACATATATTCGGAGACAGTTTGCTTTGACTGGCTGCAAAATGGGTTCTTTATTTTATTTTGTAGTTTTTCTCTAACAAGAAACCTTTTTTCCCGTTTAAGGCAGCTCGATGGGGTGGAAGAGTCGCATGTGGTTGTCTACAACGCGGGCAAGGTGTGGAGCCCCCCGCACGGTGACAGCAGAAATCTGCCGGATCTTTTTGGAGAAATCGTGGGGGGACTGTGGTTGCTTTTTTTCCTTTTTTTTTTTTTTTTTTTCTACCCGAGAAATGTGTCGCTGGACGAAGTCTCAGCGCTTAGGTTGGTACGCAAAAGCAAAGCGGACGTCGGGGACTTTGCCGCTTATTTTCCCAAACTTTCTCAAGCGTAATCAGGGGAGAGGTGAAAGCGCCTATTTCAAAATCCACCCACCTTTTTTATTTTTTATTTTTTACTCTTTTTTATTATTATTTTTATTTTTAAGGGCAAATTTGTCATTAGCCGAGGGGGAACCCCGGCAGCCAGGTGCCGACGAGGAGCGACCTCCGCGCCCCGTCGGCTCTCCCGGAGAGGATTTTGCTTTGCTGGAGGATGGGCCACTGCGGGACGCGACAGGAAGGAGCGAGAGGCAGCTGGGGGAGACGAGCTGGGAAGCTGCCTCCACGCTGCCACCCCCTTTTTTTGGGTGGGGGGATGTTAAAAAACGGAGTGCATTTCCCGAGCTGGTACCTAAAGGCATAGCCCGGTTCGCTTTCCCGTTTTGGTCCTTCGTAGGTAGGCTTTTGTGTGTGTGCTGTTTCTCAATATGAGGTGCAACTGGCTTGCTTTTATTTGCTCCAGCTTTCATTGCAAATGTGAAAAATGGGAATTCGCAGCCTGGCAGCGCAGAGCTCTCCTCGCTGTCCTGGCGCTTCCAACAAGGGTGTTGGGCTCCGGCACATCTCCCGAAAAGGAACGGGGAGCCGCTGGAAAACACCGGCGCCTGGCTGCGGACCATCCCGTTTGGGATTAGGGTCATGCATGGAGGCGGCATCTCTGCTGGGAGCTCCTTTCGGCTCGCCCTTCCTCCTCCCTCGGCAGCCCCGGCGCTTGTCGCGCCGCCACCATGTCGCGGCAGGCGGCTGCGAGCCTTGCCATCCCCGCCCGGCTCCTCAAGCCTCCTTCCCTCGTCTCATGGCTCTGCGTCACAGTCTGCACCGGAGCAGAAACTAAGGCAAAATACTAATAAAAATAAAAAAGAAATCGCCCCCCCCGCACCTCAACATCACCCCCAAACCGAGCTTCCCCCCAGCAGGGCTCCTCGTCCGGGTGCTACGGGGGGCTCGGCCAAGTCTGCACCCGTCCTGCCGGCATGCTTTAGAGTCATTTTAATCTGTCTGAACTTTGAAACAAAGCTGCTTTCCAAAGGAAATTTCCACTGCTGCTGCTCTCCCGCACCAGAGGGCGCCGGGCTCCTGCCCAGGCTCGGTCTGCCTTTCCAGTGCTGCTGCAAATTAACTCCCGCCTTGCCGGCTTTTTCACCGAGCCGGCTTTCACCTTCTCCTTTAAAAAATACTGCCATATTCTAACATTTGTTTTTCTATCCGGAATACTTTTTTCCCTTATCTCTCCTATTTTTTTTTCTTCTCCTATTGCAGGCTTTCACTGTGCTGCAAAGGCTTCACCTGCCTGCAACAGCCCCCCAAAGACTCTCAGGAGATTTACAACGCCTCTCTGTCTCTGCTAACTTGGTTCTAATTAAGTCACTGGATCACGTTTGCGTGACATTACCTTGTTTTCCCTCGTAATTGTCTGGGATAAAACTTTGTCTGTCTTTGTTTAAGCTTAAAGGGTCACTTAGCGCTCTTCAAACAGAGCAACACTGAAGCATGACACCAAAGGAATAAGCAAGCAAAACGTTGAAAACGATTTCACTTGAACACCTGTATTGTTTATGTTTGTACCCAAAGAGTGCAAAGCCAGCCCCTCTCTATTAATGCTGCATGCTCCAAGCTTTTTCTACCCTGAGACACGAAGAAATTCAAAGTTAGGTTTCCCATGGTACCTGTAACAGGGGCGAGCACATCGTATTTGTGCCTGATGTTGTTTCCATGCCTTAAGTACTGGCTCTGATGCTGGTGTTAGCTCCTTCATCGTCAGCCCCATCGGCTGGTGTGTGTACAGCTGCACGCCGGTAGCACTGCCTGGTGCATTGTACCTTGTGCCTTGTGCCTGCCTTACACCACTGGGAGCAAAGGGCAGCACCATGCCAAGGGAATTTGCCTGAATTCAGGCAGTAGGGTGAGAGTGAGTGACTTCAGCCCGACCTGCAAATACTTCAAGAAATCATGGGAGAGTTTAACAGGGGTTTATAAACCCTAAGCTACAGCAAGAGCATTTCTTGTGTTTATCTGCATATGTAAATATTGCTGCTCACCCACTGAGAGACGGTTTTCATGGCAATTTAGGTTGATTATTCACTGAAAAAAAATCAGGAAAGCAATCTGGAAGTTTTTTTTTTCTTTAGTGTAACTTGTTTTATGCATACATGGTATGTATATATACATAAGAACAGGACAGAAATGATAACAAAGAGCAGGTGGGAAAATCTTTATCATTACCTTACTTATTTATTTTAGCAGTTCATTTCCAAACACCATAATCCAGATTCAGATGAGCTGTTGATTCCTAGAATACTCAGTCCTGCTTGAAATATTTAGGAAGCGATTTAGCTGGTTATGCTGTAACCTTTCCCCCTACTCTCTGAAATATGCTTAGCTGAAAACTGCAATGGAAGCATTTCAAAAACTACTCACTGCTTACATATTAAAGAGAAAAGAACATGCAGGCCTGAAGGTCTATATCAGGTGACTAGTGTTTCAATACAATGTATACTACTACATTAAAAATGTTAAGACTTTTATTTATTTATTTATTTATTTAAAGTACAAATTTTAGGAAGCGCATAAATGTCGTTTCTTCGTTCATGACCAATATATATTTGCTTCATTTAGCAGCACTGAACTAGATCAAGAACCCATCAACACAGGCACCATAAATATGCACAGTAGGTAATTTCCAACTGAACTTGCAATTCTAAATAGTCAGAAGAAAAAGGAAGAGAAATAAGGTATTATTATTCCTACTTGGAAATTGGGGGAAAATGAAAATCATAATAGCCAGCAACTGAAAAAAATCACCTTTCTCCCAGCTCAGTGACTTCATTACAAGTTTAGTTTTCCCTTAGTTCTCTTTAAATACATGAAACTATACAGCTAACTGAGAAATGCCCTTATTTTTTGTCCCTGGTTTTTTTTTTTCCTTTGCTTCATCTTTTAGAGGTGCCAATATAAATAACTGAAAAGCAGCAGTTTGAGATAAATGTCTGTGCTCAGATACATCCAGCAGATGCAGTTGCTGAAAAAAAAAAAAAAAACAAACAGAAGAAGGAAGAAGAAACTAAATATTAGGACATGTCATTTCCATGTTGCCTGAAACCTTTTGTGAGGAGCTAAATATGATTTTAAAATTCACATATAAAGGCTCAATAGAAATGCAGAATGCACAATATAAAAATTTATTAAGAAAATAGAAAACATAAAAGCTATCAAACAAAACAATCTAAACGCTGGTGGTTCATGGAAAAAGTTGAAGAGAAATGGCATTTGTCTTTACATTATTTAAATTTAAAAATGGATTTTAGAAATTTATAGCCAGTTTATCTAATTTCATTTGGCATCTATCAATCATAAAAAAGAAAAGGGATCAAGGGCTGTTAAGTCATACTCATACACCTTCAGAGGATCAGATTTTATTACTTTCTAGTTAATGTTGAGTTTTATCTTCAAAGTGAGTGCCGTGCTTCAAGTGAGAATTTTTGTTTCAGAGCAAATAAGACAGTATGTTGCATATTGTAGAAAAGGCTGCTAAAATGTAATTGAAGCTTTCCAGTAATAAATGTAGAAATACACAGTGTTTCTCAGTGCCTAGTAGGCTGTGCATAGAAATCTGATACTCAGAGACCACTTACTGTTATCTGCACAGAAGTCTCAGTTGATGAATTGATGTCAATGTCTGGCCATGACAGAGACCGATGCTTGAGAACTTTTGTTTTCCTTTTCCTTTTTTTTTTTTTTTGGGGGGGTGGGGGAGTGAACATTGGAGAAACTTGTTGTCTCTAAGGGCAAAAAAAAAGACGTTAAAATGCATCTTGGCTCTTATACCATTTCCATTGAAGTTGATGGAAAGTCAAAAGTCTCTTTAACTTCACTGGGAACAGGGCAGGACCATTTTAAATGCTATGTTGTAATGTAAATCTTTTAAGTCTTAAATATTTCCATACAGTGGAGCAAAGAAGTCTCAAACGTCAACCAAAAGACTGCTTCTTGTTAGGCTGTTACAATGTGCTATTTCTGTTCAAATAGCATTTACTAATATGAGAGACAAATATATTTATACAGTTTGGAAGTCTAACACTACAGTTGGGTGTTCACAGCTTTTATACGTTATGGTATTTATGAAAATAATTTTAACTCTTCTGTTGCATAAAACAAAGTACAGATGTTTTCCACCAGCGTTTCCTCATCAAGCATTTTAGCTTAACATTGCTGGAGTGTAGCACAGGGTTTGGTTACAGTTAAGCTAAAATGAAAATACTCCAAGAGTAGCAGGGCACTATATGGAAAGGCAGGGTAGGAGGAGGGAGATGGCAGGAAGTAACAATCTCCTTCTCTGGCTGTGCAAAGAATTCCACCTGCATGATCTTAGAACTGGAACTTCTCATCTATAGATCTTCCCTCCTAAACAGAGGCTTTAAAGAGTTTTATGTAAGAGAAGGGTAGCAGAAAAAGCACTCAAAATATGGTGCTCTTGGAAGGTCAGGGGGGTTTCCATCTCCAGGTACAGTAGGATGCCAGGCTTCAAAACCTCTATGCTCCAGAGCTGCTATGACATCCTGCCAGCACAGCACCTTATTGACCACAGAAGGGTTGAAGGAAACACCATTTCTGTGGAAAAAGTTGCTGTTTCCCTGCAGTTAGCTTGGCTTGCTAAGCACAACTGGGAAGCATTCATATAGGCATTTAGGCATCATGGGTGATCATTTAGGCCTCATCGTTAACGGGGGAGTATTGTCCAAGTGACAGTTTACATATCTCTTGCCAAATACCATCATAGATCTCTCTCTTTGTGTGTGTGTGTGTGTGTGGCTAGCTGGCTGGCTGGCATGTCCATCTTCTGGCTGGTGTCTTCACAGCTTCTTGTGTAGTGGTCCATGATTACAAGTATTGGTGTTATACTGCCATCATTTGAAGAAAGACAGACCAACCCCTCTAAACCATATTTCCAAGTAGATGATGATTACAGAACAACAACAACAACACCCCAAAACAAACAAACAAAAAATACAAACACCAATTAAAACCAAGAGAGTGAGAGGAGCAGTATACTCTTGGTGAGAAAAGAGACTTTCATTGTCTCTGCCCTTTTGTTGTCTCAAGAAATATATCTGCTGCTCCTTTTTAAATAAATGCTTGTCCTAAAAATGGTTAAAGATGTGCTACAAGGAAAATCAAAGCCAACAATTTCAATCCACAAGGCCACATGAAGGAAAGATATCTTTCTGTGAGAAGGGTTGAACTGTGGCATTTCCAGAGAAAAAAATACTACTAAGAAAGTCTTGATAAAAGCATAGGGAAACAGAAAATAAGTACATAATGGTACTTGTATGTTTAAAAATGTTTGAGTAACATTTCCGTGTACTTTGGGCCTGATGTTTAAGAATACCTTACGCAGATATCTCTTCAGATCATGGTGGTACCATACAGATTATCATTTCACGTATTGTGGGTCGAAAGCCATCCCAACTGTTAGAGGATAGCTATCAGCAGAAGCTCAAAACTCTCTAAGTCAATAGCAGCATACTTCCTCCAGTAAGAAGAGTGTAAATGGTCCATAATTGCTTCCTGAAAGTCTTTACTGATACCCACCTTTAATCACTGAAAGCCACTCAGTCCCTCTTTGGGAGAGGAGTGCGCATAAATATTTACAGCTAGTGATTGCAGCCAGTTGTGCCTTTTGTATCTTGAGCTGCTGATGATTCAGAGACTTGCATGAAGATATAAAACCAAGTTTCACTCACAACACTAGAGAAACACAAAGATGGGTATGATGAATGCCAAAATAACCCATCAAATCCAATGCCAAGATTATGTATCCGCACATAAACAAAAGCGTAAAAATAACCAGATTTTTGCTAACCAAGCTCTTTGGACATTTTCTAACTGCATTAGGAAGAAATATTGTTCAAGTTAGTGCAACATAGTCTATTTTGACTCAAATCTTTTCCCTGAAAGAAAAAGGGATTCTCTCTGCGGGTATTAGATTGAGCAGGATGGGAGTGAGTATGGTATCCTCAGTGGGATTTTCAGGTGGGTAGGCAATGCAAGGCTGGGCCTGTGCACATGCAGTGGCATCAGAATAGTCTTCATGACTCTTTCGATGTTGCATTTGTTTAGTACTGCACCTAACTGTATTCATATCTGCCACTGGAGATTCTAAGAACCATCAGGAAACACAAGCACAGTAGGAGAATCAGTGCAAAAAAAACTACATATTACTTCTACCACCTAATATACATCTGAAAGTTGCCAAAGTATTCGTCCTTTTGTTTTTTCACTGTGGCAAACTCCACACATTCACCTCGATGTCAGCTTGGTATTCCATTTTACTGTTGGTTTACAGCAACTTTAGAGTGAACTTAAGAGAACAAATACCACCTATTAACAATGTTCCTCTGTCTGCATTTGTGATACTTTCCAGTGCACTCCAGTAGAGCAAAAGAAAAAAATATGGTAAAATAGTCTCCTGTTTTGATGAAAAATTGCTAGCAGTTATAACATGATTAACTTAACCAACAAGGCAGTAAAAATTAATTGCTCTGTTCATGAGTGATGCATATTCTACATTAAATCTAAATTTCCTAGAAGTTATATACTGAAACATTTTCCAATGGGCCTTTACTGTATAAAATTTATAAAATTTTGTATTTAACAACATTGTTTCCTTGGGTCTTTTGGAATGCAAAGAGAGGACTGTAACTGTGAGAAAAGCAGAGACAGACATGACCAAAAAGTTCTTTCTTCAGTGGGAGAGCTTAGGGAAAATGTTTTAAAGGACTCATCCATTATATTTTTCTCTGACCAGGCTTTACTTGAATGATCAGACCGTAATGTTACTATTTTTTGTGTTACTGAGGAAGTATTACTTTCAGTATTTGCAACTACTTGTAAGTTATTTTGCCATAGTAGTAATTATCTATTCAATCAATATAAATTTTTAATTCTCTTTTAATCTCTTGAGCAAGTATATTACAAAGAATTCCAGTTTGTTTAGAATTGTGGAATGAGGTAGGTTGTAAGGGTGCTTTGGAAGTGATCTGATCCAACCTCCTGCTCAAAGAAGACCTAATCTGGGCTGGGCTTTTTTTTTTTTTTTTTTTAATTTCAGTAACATTTTATAATAATATTTCTTGCTGAAGAGCTTGTTAAAAAACAATTTCCACTTACTAGATTTCCCTTTCTATCTTCTCTGGAATTAATCTGCTCTGTAGTTACCTTTGGAATCAACAATCTCTGCTCTTCTTTTAACAGTTCAAGTAAAATACTATTTGAAAAATATTTATTTCTCCTGCAGCAGAGGATCTCGAATACCACATTCTCACATATAACAGTACCTTCAAATCAATATTATTGCTTCAAAGCTCAAAGTAATTAAACCATTTTTCCACCTTTACACCCAGATGAAAATATCCTAGCTTTCCACCAACTTCCAGAGGCAGTGAGCTGCTGATCTATGATTCTGCTCAAGTGACAGGAGAGCTGAACAAAATATAAAATCAAAGGCCCAGCTTCGGTCTCAGCTGTTCTGGTATAATTCCAGTTTAGCTCCTCTGGTGTTGATGAGTTTATTCCAGGTTTGTACTGCTATGACCAAACCAGAAGTTATTTTATACTCTGCATCAAAGAACTGGGCCACCTCCTTCTGTTTTCAGAAGACAAGCTTTCCCTTAGCTAGTGTGTAGGCTTTTTTTTTTTCCTCTCTCTCTCTTCCTATTTTATAATTTTAAAGCACTGATACTTTTAAAAGAATGGTGATTAACTCTCTACCTGAAAAACAGTGTTATACACAAAATTTTGCAAACTCTTGGGTTTTGAAGAGCATGAAAATATACTGTTTAAATATCAGGAAAACTGCTGTTAAGCAGTCATGGACTCCTTTTGTTTATCTGTCTGTCTGTCTATCTGTCTACCTATCTATCTATTAACTTACCTCATCATTGATTCAGTGACTATTTTTCTTTATATCAGCTATAAAGACACATATAGGCAAAACAAGACTTGCTTTGAAACACTCAGAACCAGATTTCACAAAAGAGCCCGTTAAAGTTGGGAAGGATACTGCTGTGGATTTGGTCATGTTTAGAAACCATCCAAAGTAGCTATGACAACTTAATGTTCCAGGGCCAAGATCTTGTGCACATACCAAATCTCTGACACTATCCAAGATCTTTATCCAATATGAAGAGGAAACTGTAAAATTAGAATTGCCTAAAACAACCCCTAGAGAGTATTGCTGATTCTTGAGAAGGCTTTTTCTTTGCATCTTAAATACAGCTTTTTCATAACAGGTCTAAAATGGGAAACTTGTAAAAGAAAAGAAAATACTGAAATGAGTAAGACATCCATAAATCCTGGAAAAAGAGCTTCCCAGCAAGGTCCCTTCTCTGTTGCTTGTTGTGATTCCTTTACTCTTCTTTCATCGGTTAAATGGATTTGGCTATTTTGGAAACCAGTAAAATACACTAACTGAATTTTCTTGTTTGTATATTTTAAATGGGAGAGCCATCTAACCTGGGTTTCAGCTCCCCCTAATCTGGATCATCCAGGATTAGTTCTAAACACAGCCAAAAAAGGAGTGCCTGGAGAGGCTGACTTCAGCAGAGGTGGGTGGCCAGGGTCCGACAGATCACCATGTACCTGGTTCACGTAGTTCAGCTGCTGACCATATTTTTTTGCATTACATACTAAATGAAGCATTCCAACTGATAAAAATCTGCTCTTCTGTGTGCTGAATATGTTACCTACAACACCCGTAACCCATGCTTTTTGGAAAAATGTAGGTGCTCTTAGTATTTATTCTCTTTGTTTTGATTGTTAGTATTGATTTTACTTCCTGATCCCACATATGCCTTTTGCAAGGAGTTTTTGTTGTTCTTTTCTTTTCTTTTCTTTTCTTTTCTTTTCTTTTCTTTTCTTTTCTTTTCTTTTCTTTTCTTTTCTTTTCTTTTCTTTTCTTTTCTTTTCTTTTCTTTTCTTTTCTTTTCTTTTCTTTTCTTTTCTTTTCTTTTCTTTTCTTTTCTTTTCTTTTCTTTTCTTTTCTTTTCTTTTCTTTTCTTTTCTTTTCTTTTCTCTTCTCTTCTCTTCTCTTCTCTTCTCTTCTCTTCTCTTCTCTTCTCTTCTCTTCTCTTCTCTTCTCTTCTCTTCTCTTCTCTCTTCTTTTCTTTTCTTTTCTTTTCTTTTCTTTTCTTTTCTTTTCTTTTCTTTTCTTTTCTTTTCTTTTCTTTTCTTTTCTTTTTTCTTTTCTTTTCTTTTCTTTTCTTTTCTTTTCTTTTCTTTTCTTTTCTTTTCTTTTCTTTTCTTTTCTTTTCTTTTCTTTTCTTTTCTTTTCTTTTCTTTTCTTTTCTTTTCTTTTCTTTTCTTTTCTTTTCTTTTCTTTTCTTTTCTTTTCTTTTCTTTTCTTTTCTTTTCTTTTCTTTTCTTTTCTTTTCTTTTCTTTTCTTTTCTTTTCTTTTCTTTTCTTTTCTTTTCTTTTCTTTTCTTTTCTTTTCTTTTCCTTTTCTTTTCCTTTCTTTTCCTTTCTTTTCCTTTCTTTTCCTTTCTTTTCCTTTCTTTTCCTTTCTTTTCCTTTCTTTTCCTTTCTTTTCCTTTCTTTTCCTTTCTTTTCCTTTCTTTTCCTTTCTTTTCCTTTCTTTTCCTTTCTTTTCCTTTCTTTTCCTTTCTTTTCCTTTCTTTTCCTTTCTTTTCCTTTCTTTTCCTTTCTTTTCCTTTCTTTTCCTTTCTTTTCCTTTCTTTTCCTTTCTTTTCCTTTCTTTTCCTTTCTTTTCTTTTCTTTTCTTTTCTTTTCTTTTCTTTTCTTTTCTTTTCTTTTCTTTTCTTTTCTTTTCTTTTCTTTTCTTTTCTTTTCTTTTCTTTTCTTTTCTTTTCTTTTCTTTTCTTTTCTTTTCTTTTCTTTTCTTTTCTTTTCTTTTCTTTTCTTTTCTTTTCTTTTCTTTTCTTTTCTTTTCTTTTCTTTTCTTTTCTTTTCTTTTCTTTTCTTTTCTTTTCTTTTCTTTTCTTTTCTTTTCTTTTCTTTTCTTTTCTTTTCTTTTCTTTTCTTTTCTTTTCTTTTCTTTTCTTTTCTTTTCTTTTCTTTTCTTTTCTTTTCTTTTCTTTTCTTTTCTTTTCTTTTCTTTTCTTTTCTTTTCTTTTCTTTTCTTTTCTTTTCTTTTCTTTTCTTTTCTTTTCTTTTCTTTTCTTTTCTTTTCTTTTCTTTTCTTTTCTTTTCTTTTCTTTTCTTTTCTTTTCTTTTCTTTTCTTTTCTTTTCTTTTTTCTTTTCCCCATCCTGGCTGCATTTGATCACTTTCTGTTTCTCTGGATGTGGCAGGATTCTGTGGGACATATTTTTGTAAAGGAACAGAGATGTGGAAAATGCAGTACTGATTTAAAGAAGGTAAATAGATTATATTTTGTTTTCATCAGACATCCTGAATTTCTAGATTCTGTTTCTGGTAGAACCAAAACCAAACATTTCATTAATATGTAGCATACTATACAAAATGTTTCTGACCACTTTTAATGAAAATGAAGAGGCAGAAAGATATATATCCAGATGAGCAAGAGTAGATGGTAGTTCTCATTTTTCCTGTTATCCTCTGTCCTTGTACTAGTAGCCCAGTGGGTAGTTACTTGGAGAATTAAAGGACAAAATGCTCAATTCTCCTCTTCAGTGAACTTTGAACAGAAAGTACAAAATAGATATCCCCGCTCAAAGGCAAATGCCGTAACCTTTGCCCTGTGGGGTCATGCTCTTGTTCATCTGCTGAAGTAATAGAGCCAAAGGATTTTCTTCACAGAGAAAAATGTTCAGATTTGTTTGCCAGATTTGACATGAGTTAAGGTTTGCTTTGATTTATGAAAACTTCACTTTCAGTGAATAAATTATTATTTGGAAAAAACTCTCCACAATGATAGTCAATGTTGACTTGGCAAACTTAGTGTTTGGCAGCATAATTTAACTTTGCATGACACTTATTATTATTAATGCACCATATTGCAAACTTTATAAAGGTTTCAAATTTTCTCTTTCCTTTTTTTTTGGAAAGTCAGGAAATGCAAAAGATATTCTTTTTGCAGGCATGTGGCTACATATGTTCTATATATCCTGTACACTTAACAGTTTTTTGGTTAAAATAGCATACTTTTAGTAATCAAAGACTTGTAATATACTGTCTGAATACAAAGAGTCTCATTTTATGTTGCAAGATCTTGTTCATTTTCTCAATTTATAAAATGTAAAATGATAAGTGTTAATTGGCACAATTTTTCTTTTTTATTTGGCACATGACCTAAGATCTCAGACTGGTCCTGGTTCATGGTAACTGTCATACAAGTTAAAGAATTTCTTTCAGTGAAGATTGCCGTGTTTTTAAATCAAGTGAATCAGAAAAAAAAAATCTGTAAAAGGCTACAATGCACTTAACAGTAGTGGAGGATGCACCTCAGAACCTGGTGTGACTACAATGGCACAAAATCTCCTTCGGTTGGCACCTATTCTGTGGAGATCTGCTGTCAGTTCTGTGCTGGTGTAACACTCATAGTGACTGTAACTGTAGACAAATCCTGTATCTGAATCTTACTTAGGCCAGTAGTTTATCTGTACCTTGTGTGAGGACAGTGAGGAGATAAAGATGCTGAGAACAGGATGCTGAGAACACAGTAAGAGTTGCTGGCAGGGCTGGTAGTATGTGTCCCTTTGGACTGGAAGAGCCCCTTTGAAAACTTCCCACTCCATAAATTTATCTCTCTCTCCCTTTTTTTTTTTTTCTTCTTCTTCTGGAAATTACATTTCTTGCATGTGCCAGTTTCCACTGGCTGCAGGAACATCTGCTGTGATGAGGTTTTCTTTGCCTCAGAAACACTGAGCATTTATGCCCTGCGCTGGCAGCTTTCTTATACTAAAAAGTCTACCCTAGGAGGATTGTTCCCTGTAGTAGAAAGGAGCTGTGTCTGCAGCCATATCACACAGGGGGGCTGTAAATGGTGTTTAGCAGATACTACAGTGAGTATTAATTCTCTCTGCCTATTTCACAATCACAATAAAAGTCTGCCCCCAAAATAATATAGCAGTATATCAGGTTCAAAGTGCTTGTCCTGTCATCACATGCATTTGCCTTAGGTTACCAGAAAGCCACGGAGAACGACACCAGTGAGGAAAAATTTGAAGGTCAGCCCAGGATCGGTCTGGATGACAGGTGATGGCCGTGTTTTCACTAAGCTTTCCGTCTCTGATACCTGTTAATGTAGGAATGGAACCCTTTGGTGTATGTGGACTCATTTGGTTACTCTTTCTTTCTGACATAAACATGAAAAGTCTTGACTGGTTGCAGTGCTGGCAGACACAGAAAAGTGGCTTGATTTTCTTTGACCAAAATCAATTGTCCTAAGCACTTAGGCATGCAAAAAAAAAAAAAGGTGATTGAACAGTGATACAGGATGAGTGAGTGGAGTGAAGAAGCTGAAGAGGGATTGATCATTAATTTTTTTTTTTTCACCATGAGAAGTAGAGGACATCAAATTGAGTTTAAAATACTCGAAGTGTAGAAAATTTCTCTGTTTCCTAAGTGGAGCCGGCTTGAAGCAAACATCTGTATGATGCACTGGTCTTAGACTCTTCTCTAGGCCTTTGTACAGCAGCCATTTCAACTGTTTTTTCCTCAAGAAACTAAATACCTTCTTCTGTCCCCAGAAAAGACCAACAGAGAGCTCCAGTGTAAGAAGGTGAGCCTGCAGCTGGGGAGGGTATCAGTAATGAGAAAAGGGGAGGAATGATGCCAGAAATTCAACAAGAAGTTCTGGAGGAGCCAGAAGAGTGGCTGCAGCTGAGCAGACAGCTTTCACATGTACCCAGTTTCTGTTATACTGGGAAATGTTGTGGGTCAGGGAATCCTGTGAATATGCCCATGTCTCCTGCTCCACAAAGAATTCTCAGACTTAATGCTCCTGATGAACCAAGGAATTATCTTGGAGTACAAGTTGGCCAACTGGGGCTCCTCACCCACTGTGTGATGATAAGAGAGACAGCCTCTTGTGATGATGATGGTAAGAGAGGTAGCCACTTTGTGGTCTAGTTGCTGGGAAAGGGAGTGAGAGCTTGTATAATTATTTTTTTGGGCACAGTGTGGAGGCACACTGTCCAGGCATCGCTGGGGCCTGCAACAATGGTCTGTGGGAAGTGGCCAGGGAGGCCCAGGAAGTAGAGGAGCTCTGCAGGGTCTGCCATGGGCTACCCTTTCACAGGAGTCACCCATTGTATAAGACTCTGGGATTCAAGGCAGCCCTCATCCTCTGGAATAAGCTGTGGGGGGTAAAGTTGTTGCTCATGTAGTGTACTGGGTGAGCAGTGTGGGATCCATTCAGTCCTACCACAGTCCCACCAGTCCACAGACTATCTCTGTTAGGGACTCACTGAGGGGAATGAAGTGGTGGAAGATCTCTCTCAGAAGCCTGCACCACTGGGGCTGCCTGTGGCCTTTGGCCTGTCCTCAGGAGGGTCTTGACCACAGGCCTGCTGGCAGCCTTCTCAGAAGCTGTAGAGAGGGCCTCTCTTCATGCAAGAGAAGCAAGCACCAGGCTGTTATTTGTATCTATCACATTTACACCTGAGATGAAGGACTTGAAGGTCTGCACCTCCTCGTGGATGTGCCCAGGGAGCTGGGTAGCAGGTCTGGACACAAAGATCAACAAACACAGGGAAGGGAGCAGAAGAGGAAGGTGTCTCTCACTGTGTGTCGCCCTCTCTGATGCTTAGTGCGGTATTCTTTGTTTGTGCCCCACAAGGACTAGAAGAAGTGTTGAACACTTGTTTCAGTAAGTTTAAAAATATTTTTGTTTGAATATTGGTACTGATATTGTTATTGCCCAGTTTTTATAATTATATGCTTAACATCAATATGTTATAGTGTAATGTTTTGACATTGTTGAAATTAAATTATTAGTGAGTCAAGCTTAGTGACTTTGACAATCTGTATGCTATGGAAAAATTTCAGTTTCCCATTCCAATTGAAGATTTTAAAAAATATTTATATATAAGTATCAGAATTTCTAACTGAACAGAAATTCTATTTTCTGAAAAACTGTTTGCTTCAAAACGATGTTAAAATTGTAAGGCACAGCAATCAAATAGAGTGCATTGGTGGTTGTCTTACTGGGAGCAACCTGTTTGTTGGCTGGAGATTGACAGACAGGTCAACAAACATGTCCTGAGTCAGACTAGCTTTTTGTAAATGGGCAGAGCATTTGCAGTAAGTTCTGTTGTTTTCCCACCATGGAGAAAATGATCTAGCACCAGCCTAGAGACAATGGTAGCAGCCCAGAAGTGGAAGAATGAGCCACAAGAGAACATGGAACAGTTTTTTTCTGACTAGAAAAGCCTTTGCCCCCAAGTATTTTTAACTCACATATTTCAGAAAATGTCAGACAATTGATGAATAATCTGTTGCTTAAGTGATCTATTTATCTTATGCGTGGTTTCATTCAGCAGCTACAACACATACAGCAGAATTGAACGAAAACGAACTGGAACTCTATGTAACATCTTTTATTCAAAACAGATGTATTATTTGGTATATGTTTAACATTCTCCACATAATCCCAACTTGATCCTTAACCATCATGCATTAGAGTGTTGCTTTTAAAGAAGACGAAAATGGGCTGCTAAAACGCTGCCCATATAATCTGAATTATTTTCAGCCCAGTTGTTAAAGTTTAGAGATAAAATTCTCTTTTGAACTAAGGTTGAAGGCATTGTGCTTGATATATTGGTATAATTCCTGCAATATAAATACTCATAAATTAAGTTAGTGGTATGGTATGATTTCCTGTAATCTGTTTCCAGAATCAATATTTTATTGAATGAACTTCTTATTTTAACTTCTCACTTACTGACCCAGTGACACAGCTGTAATGTGTGCTTGATCACTCCTCACTCTCCTTTATTTTTTTAAATCAGACTTGACTCTGTGGTACAGTAGACAGGGTATGTTCTTGGAAGCATTGCACTTAATATTGTGTGCAGAGAGATTGAAAATAACACTATCGTGCCCTAATGTAGAGACTCCCATCTAAACATCTTTTAGTAATTCAGAAAACGGCTATGTAACATTACCCCCATTTTATGGGCAGGAAAATTGAAACCATGATTATTTCCTTCTTAGAGGATGCTTAACTTTAAGCACATAGTATTACATTTGCTTTTCTAAATGTGGATTTTATTTTTTTGATGCTTTATACATAGCAATTAGCATTTAGTTCGTTACCCAAGATTTACTGCAAGATTCTGCCAATGAGTGTGTAATCTCATGCACATTGAAAGATTGTTTATTCTGAGCAGGTAAAATTATCCCACCTTTCACACCCTGCTGGGAATGTGTTAATGGCTAAAAGCAGCAATAGATGAGGATGCTTTGCACTAGATTTAGTTGCCTGAGCTGGTCCATTAGCATTTTTAGACCTTGTGACTGCATGAACAAGCCAAACTTCAACTAGCATGATTTCCACATGCTGCTCTGGTTTTAGCCTCTTTTGGTTTGTATTACAGTAGCATAATAATACAGTAGCATAAATTATTTATTACTATTAGGTTGGAAGGGTGCTTAAAGACCACCTAGTTCCAACCTCCCTGCCATGGGCAGGGATGCCTCCAGGTTGCTCAAAGCCCCATCCAACATGGCCTTGAACACTTCCAGGGATGGGGCATCCACAGCTTCTCCAGGCAACCTGTTCTGGTGCTTCACCACCCTCTGAGTAAAGAATTTCTTCCTTATATCTAATCTAAATTTACCTTTTTTTGGTTTAAAGCCCCTTTGTCCTATCACTACACTCTCTGACAAAGAGTCCCTCTCGTGCTTTCTTGTAGGCCCCCTTTAGGTAATGGAAGGCTGATATAAGGTTTACCTGAAGCCTTCTCTTCTCCAAGCTGAACAACCCCAACTCCCTCAGCCTGTCTTCATAGGAGAGGTGCTCCAGCCCTCTGATCATTCCTGTGGCCCTCCTCTGGACTCACTCTAATAGGTCCATGTCCTTCTTGTGCTGGGGGCCCCAGAGCTGAATACAGTGTTCCAGGAGGGGTCTCATGAGTGCAGAGCAGAGAGGGAGAATCACCTCCCTTGACCTGCTGGCCACCCTTATTTAGATGCAGCCCAGGATATGGTTGGCTATCTGGGCTGCAAGCGCACATTGCTAGCTTGTGTTGAGCTTTTCATCAACCAACACCCCCAAGTCCTCCTCAGAGCTGCTCTCAATCCATTCTCCACCCAGACAGTATTTGTACTTGGGATTGCCCCAATCCATGTGCAGAATCTTGCTCTTGGTCTTGTTGAACTTCATGAGGTTCACACAGGCCCACCTCTGAAGCCTGTCCAGGTCTCTCTGGATGGCTTCCCTTCCCTCCAGCATGTCGACTGCACAACACAGCTTGGTGTCATCATCAAACTTGCTCAGTGTGCATTCAATTCCAATGTCCATGTCACTGACAAAGATGCTAAACAGTGTTGGTACCAATACTGACCCCTGAGTAACACCACTTGTCACTGATCTCCACGTGGACATTGAGCTGTTGACCGTATCTCTTTGAGTGCAGCCATCCAGCCAATTCTTTACCCACTGAGTGGTCCATCCATCAAATAAATATCTCTCCAGTTTAAAGACTAGGATATCATGTGGGAACAATTGTTCCCTCATATTCTCCCCATCAAGCAGTACTTGATCTAATTCTGATTCAGATGCAGTGACAAAATTAGATGGTAATTTGGATTTTTTCCTTTGGTTTACTTTCAACAAAATTATGACTGCAGAGAAGATTTGTTTGCTTTTTCCCCCTCATGGTCCCTGTACATAATTATGTAATTCTTGCATACCTCCCTGTACAGGTCAACTGTCCCCTGCATTTCAAGGCTACCTAGTGCAAAAAGTCTTGTGGGCTAGTTAAGTTGTCTAGTTAAGAATATAGAAAGACAGAAACAATGATGTGCATTCAGGGAACGTTTTAGATGACATGCATCAAGGATGACTAAAACAAATTTTAATCTGACACAATACAACAAAAATATTAAAACTCTACAATCAACACAAAAGCAATCAAAAACACTCACAGTGTTGCTCATCTTGATGGTCTTCCATGGTTTATTTTCTGGTTTCTCCTATGTAACCCTGTTCTTAAAGCAGAATCACAGCTTTCATCACTTAACCATTCTAGCCTTCTTGATTATATTTTATTATATTATATATTTACTGTTACATGATATTTTTATATCTTGATTTTTATTCCTCTGTAATCAAATTGAGGAAAGTTGGGTATGTGCAATCTAACACCTGAAAAAAGACAGCGAAGAAGACCCCACAGCTCTCTCTATCCTTTTTTTTTTTTTTTAATAACCTCAAAACTTCTTTTATAATTTTTCCATTCTAGAAAAGCTTGTGACTTTGTAAGTGTTTAGAACTGAAGCTTATTCAACACATTTATACCACATTATGATACCTTCTTCAACAACTTCAGCTTTTTAGTTGCACGTAACTACTGTGCTGTATCCATTTCAGGAACAAATTGCTGGTAAACTGTGCTACCACCAGTCCCCACATATCTCCAGGTACTCCACGTTCCCTGGAGTTTTGGGATGCTATAGCAAAACCTCTTGCTACGTTTTTAAGCTACAGTGCCAGTGATTTTATGATCTCTCTTTCTTCAGACAGATCCTTGCTCCCTTTTTTCCTTTGTCCTTGCTTGTTCTGTGTCTGTGCTTTATAGGCTAGACCACATTTAAACCCACGGTGATCCCACTGCGGGTTTTGGAGGTGGAGGGGGGGATGCAGGGGAAGTACTAACAGAAAAATAGCTCTTTCTGTGGTGGCCAGAAGAACTGTATTAGTTGAAACCACTTTTTTTTTTTTTAAATCAGCATTAAAAAACTATTTTCTGATGTGGTAAAAACTATTATATACAGGGAGTTCAAGAAGGCAGAGGACATGTGAAAATATATTTTTACAAAGGGGAAAATGGATTATTTTATGGTTAGGAGTTCTATACTTAAAAAGTCTTGTTTCCTTCACAGATGCAGCCTGAATACTTTTACTTGTACACCTGAGTCTGTAGGTTTATGCATGGATGATGCCACCATAAAACTCTGAGAGATCACAGTTATACTGCCAATTCATTTGTAGTCCTGTTACTCATAAATCACCTAAAGCCAGCAATCACTGACTTTATATTAACATAGTACGAGTCTGGCATCTAGCCTCATTTTCCTCCACGGAATTGCCCAGCACTTTGCTCATGTTGTCTTCAAATAACCTAACCTCCACGAAGGCTGGTGTCACTTACCATGGAGTTTAGAATGGCATTTGCAAGATCTGATGTTCCTGAGGGCGGCTGTGTAGTGCTTAGCATGAAGGAAACAGACCTCCAGGTGATGCTATCATGAGAAAAGGGCAGTGGAAAGACCAGTCCTAGAAAATGTATTGGCACAATAAAATAGCACAGTAGTCTGCAAAACAAAGAATTGAGGCATGATAATATTATATCAGCCCTGCACTCTTTTAATAAATAGTTGGAAAGCCTTCCACAAGGAGTTTCTGTTCAATTTTATATTTCAGGCATAAAAGTT
The DNA here is from genome assembly GCF_040182565.1 of Anser cygnoides. NCBI lineage: Eukaryota > Metazoa > Chordata > Aves > Anseriformes > Anatidae > Anser > Anser cygnoides. The sequence goes on along the minus strand of NC_089873.1, from coordinate 73,355,426 downwards.
CTTAATTTGGTTCCACGAAGAGCTGAATTTCCTGAACAGGCATGTGTTAAGAGTTTTCTTACACTGGCATAAGTTATTTCTTTTGTAAGACATTTCAGTTTTGTTCTCTCTTCAAACAGAATTAAGGGAAGAGGGCATGGTGTAGAGCCCTCTGCAGCCACTGGTATCTGTACATTGACTTCTATGAGCTTCTGAGCACTTTTTTTTAACTTCTTTTTTTAGTTGCCATTTATACAATAGTTTTCAAAGTTCAGAGAACTCAAAGCACACAAAGAATTTAGAAAGCCTCTACAAGGATGACAATGCAATACAATAGTTCAGGATAAAATGTGAAGGATGCTGAATCCAAGAAAACCAACCCCTAATTTCCCTGCTACTTGCTGACTAAGCATGAAGACAGTTTTCTGTCTCTCCACTGGCTGGATGCAACCAACAGCTTACTGCCTGGGTTCATGCTCCTCCTGGTAAACTGTTATTCATCTAGTCTTGAATCTACAGAAGAAAGGAACCGGATAATCAATGACACTCTCATCTGTCCATATTTAAACATTTATGGGATAGATGTTGACAGATGATCTCACCATCTGATCTCCCTTTGTAGTTGATGGAAGGACAAAGGCACTTCTGTCTCATATTTTTCTATACACATTTGCAAATAAGCAAATGTATGTATATATATTTATATATTTGCCTAGACTTTGCTGATGCAAAGTGTGGTTTGTTTGCTTTGAACAGCCAGAAATACGCATCTATTGAAACTCCAGCAAAAATAAGTATATCTGATATGAATACAAGTAAAATTCAGGGTAGGTGGCATCTTTGCTGGTATGTATGACCAATACCCTCTTTACAAGTATCTGTTATGTTAAAGGTGTGGAAACATCCACAGGGACCTGAGTTTAAGCTTTGTTGTAGCCACATTAATAAGGTGCTCATCATTCTGGTTCTGTTCTGGACTTTTGCATTATATGACTGAAAGTGGTTCTATCATTAATTCAGAGAGCGACTCTTTCTTGTCCCATGTCCCATGTCCAGTGGATCAACCTTCTCTTTGTGCTTCACACTGCAATTTCCTTCTGAAGGAGTCTCAGAGGCCAGAGCATGCTAGTTTTCTGAGAAAAAATGCAACTGTTTGTATCTTTGTACAAAACCATTTATCTTAATATACAGCCAGCATCTTGTCCAGCCCTAAAGGCTTCCTCTGACAAGGCCAAAACCAAGGGATGTTTCAGTCCTCCCTCAACACAAATGATTTTGTCCGTCCTGAAGGCTACAAAAACAGCTGTCCTAGTAGATATGGAACCACAAGGAGACTGATTGAAAACCTGGAAGACAGACACTTTCCAGTCTGAGCTCTCTGTCGTGGAAAGGCACCATAATGCAAACCTGACTGATCTGTTGGAAAAAAAAAAAAAAAGGGGTGGGGTGGGGTGGTGGGGTGGAAAATGTCTTTGTAGTCAGTCGTTGTTTCTTAGTTGTTCACAAACTGATGGAGCCCTCTCATCTTTCATTAACGTAATCAGTGAATCGTCACTGTAAGCTCAAGAGACAGGCGGATAGATTTGGAGGAGTTCTTGAATACAGGCAGAAGTACGGGTTATGTACGTAAGAGATCTGTGTTTGACTGATAACAGCCTCGTTCAATTCATAGGCTTAAGGCATATCTACACTAGAGTGAAGTGCTGTCACATTTTTTATTGTGATCATGATTGTTTTGGTAGGGTAAGCCAGCAGAGTAAATGAGAAGCAAAGCAAGCACAACCAATTGGCACATTTCTGTGGAGCAAGAACAGACGTAGTGATTCAGTGGGCACAGCTGGGTTCAGCTGCGTCCCATGCTGCTCCTCGCTTGGACAGGGGTAGCTGGAGGATCTCTGCATGATTTCACTGCACATCTCCTGGTGGCACACCAGATTATGACTGAAAACTGGTAATTTTTTCCTCTTCCTCTTTTCTTGATAAAGAAAAGATTTCACCAGGTTTGTCAAAAGAGAAGTTTCATTGTTATAAATGGAACTACTCATTCAATACAAAAGTCTAGTATTTCAGCAAACAAGCTGTTTTGTCCACAGAAAACTGACCGTGTTTTCACTTAAGCCATATCCCATTACTGATGTTTTCATATTAGTGCTACATTTATATAAAGATTACTGACAAAATACGTCTTTCCTCTTGTGTGTTTACGTGTTTCATGGTTCAGTACATCTGTGGGACTGTTTAGCTATTGAAAAATCTAATGCAACACAAGAAGTCTGATCTTATTATGACTTTCTCTCACCATCTTGGTTAGTATGCTTCAATTATTCCTTAAGGCAGGATTCAGGTCCAAGCTGTTCCCTGCTTGCCTATCTCCTGGGAAGGAGCACTGATCTACTGAAGATACCTGGGGTATCTGTGTATGGCCATGTCCTGGAGGAACTAGTTCCTGCAGGAACTAGTGAATATGTAAACATGAATATACCTAATGGATGGGCAACCTTCTAAGCCCTGTCTTGCACTCCATGTTTTATGCTAGCATGGACTCACTATCCCGCTTTCTAAAGCCTGCAAGACACCACGTCGGGTCAGGTGATCTTTATTGATCTTTTTAAGATTTTAAGATCTTCTTTTAAGATCTTCATTGATCTTTAATGGGGCCTGGGTGTTTCTTGTGACTCTGAAATATCACCCTCACCTGACTGGAGAAAGTCACTGTTCTCTCTGTATTAGACAGTAGCAGTTCTCTCATCATGTTATTTCATGCTTTTCAGCCCTGTGGGAACATCAATGAGGGCAGCGTGTTCATGGATGAGGGATGAATTTAACTTTCTGTATGGACCTGGGTATCATAAGTTTAGCGATACTGTTCAGATAAGGGAAGAAATGCTATGTGATGGTGCTTATTCATGCTTGAGATAAAATAGATTCAAGCAAGCTGCTGTACATGTTTGCTTTGAAAATTAATGTGGAATAGCTTTCACATTCATAAATGCACACAGGTGTTAACTGATGCGGTTTGGTTGGGTTAGCATTAGTCTTCCCCCAGAAAAGTTGCATATTATGCAAGTGATTCTCAGTTATGAAATCTTCATAGGTGAAAGAGTCACGCATTGATGAGGATGGTCACATCTGAATGAGCTGAACTGGGGGAAAGGCTTGCAGTGGCTCAGTATGTAACAGCTGACAAAGTGCACCTGGGAACATCCTGGGCTCTGGGGCCAGTTGGCATGGAACAGCCCACATTTACCTTATTAAACTCCTGGTCCCTAAAACAGGGTGTTTGCATGCAAATAGCCTATTGGGAACAGCCACTGGGATGTTTCAGATGCCAAATTGTGGCCAGAAATTCTTTCGAAGAGTTTTTATTGGCACAGGCCAACCAGTGCCAGTGGACGTGCTAATGGTGCAGTCAGTCCTGTTCCAGGACCCACAAACAGCTCGGGCAGTGAATTTATTAGTCTGCATGTAGCTACTGATTTCCATGGTTCCTTGGTTCTTAAGCATGACAAGACCATGGACTTATTTATAGGCTTTAGTCATTGCTTTGCTGCTGGTGGCCCTCTCTAGAGATCTGAGGTATATTTTACTTATAAATCATTGAATATTTTAAATTCTTTGATGGTAGAAGTACAGCTTCTCACGTGTTCTCACGTGTTTTTTTTTCTTTTTTTTCCAAGAGCTGAGAAGACACAGTACGAAACAAGTAAATCATATCTGACTGATCTCCTTAACTTCTATGATAAAATCACAAGAGTTGTGAAGGAGGGGAGAGCAGTGGATGTCACGTTTGCAAGGCCTTTCAACACTGTCTCCCACAACAGTGTAGTTTCCAAGTTAGGACATTATAGGTAGAAGAACAGATGCATAAAAAATTGGTCGGATAGTGAGCCTCAGAGGCAGTAATTAACAGGTCGTACTCTAGCAAGTGGTCAGTGACAAGGGAAGCACCACAGGGGTCTCTCCTGCAACCTGTCCTGTTTCAGACCTCCAGCAGTCACTTGGAGGAGGTGATGGAGTGCATGGCTATGAATTTTGCAGATGACACTGCATTGGAGAGAGCAACAGATAAACCAGAAGGCAGGGCAGCCATTCAGAGGGACCTAGACAAGCCTGAGGGCAACAGGAGTTCACCAAGGACAAATGCAAAGGCCTGCACCCGGGAGGGGAGAAACCCACTGCAATGACACAAGCTGGGGGATCAGCTCTGCAGAACTGGCCCTGGGAGTCACAGCAGACAGCACGCTGAGCATGACCCAACTTCGCTGTTAACAGAAGATAATCAGTTGGTTGAGAGGAGTTATTATCCTCTTCTACCCACAATTTGTTAGACTGTGTTTAGAATACTGTGTCCACTTCTACCCACCCCTCTACAAGAAAGGTGTCAATAATATGGAGAGTGTTCTGTGGAAGACCACCAGGATGGCCTGGGGCTAGAGCACTCGTCCTGTGAGGAGAGGCTGATGGAACTGGACTTCTTCAGCCTGGAGAAGAGGTGGTGTCAGGAGGAGCTACGGGCCTTCCAGTGAGGAAGGAACCTTCCAAGGAGGTTGTCAGGATGGAGCCAGGCTGTTCACAGTGGTGAGTGGTAGGAAGACAAGAGACAAAGGACATCATTTGAAACAAGAGAATTTCATGTTAGATGTAAAGAAAAACTGTTTCACCATGAAGTCAGTCAAGCAAGGGAACAGGTTTCTCCAAGCAGTTGTATAGTCTCCTTGCTCAGAGGCTTTCAAGACCCAGTGGGGTGAAAGCCTGATCAGCCTGGTCTGACTTCATAGTTGTCCCTGCTTTGAGCAGGAGGTTGGGCTGAGTTTCCTTCCAACCTGAATTATTCTCTGGTTCTGTGAAGCAGGGTCAGGTCCTCCATCATCCACAGAAGCTCACCCTGAAAGTTGATGGCATGCTCAGCTCATGACAGTATCAGTGAGGTGATGGCTTTTTTTACAGCATCATCCCTACACGATGGCTATAAATGGATAGGAAATATGTGCAGATATAAAATGTTAAACACAAATTTAATAAATATCTGAGATGAATGTCAGTGGGTTAATGCTGAGAAGAAAAAGCAGAACATCAGATGTTCATTTTTCCCCCAAACCCACCTTCACAGACAGAGCATGTCATGAATAACCTATTTCAACAACAGGATTTGTGGCTTGCATATCAGTGTGGTAACACTACTGCAGATGCTCTTTCAACAGTTTGGATTACATGTATGCACTACACCCAGCAATTAAAATACATACTTTGAGTGGTGTGGTAATTCAACATGAAAAATTTCCTGGGTGGGCTGCTAATCCCTAATTACATGTTTTCACAAGTCATTAAAGTTTCTCAACCTTTTTGCGTAATTGTTGCTCTTACCCTCCTTTCCACCATACAGTATCTCAACATTATTTTTTAGAAAGCTAAGAACGATGCAGTATTTCCAGGGAGAAGAATACTGAATATATTTCTGCACCATTTTCATTCAGTGGCAGTGTCTTGTACCATATTACCTAACAAGGGATTACTGATCTAATATAACTTGACGTCTTACAAGAAAAAGAAGCATCAGCCCCAAACTGTCATAAGGCTTATGACAGACCTAGAAAGCAATGTAGAGCAATAGCATGACAATTAGATATGTCCATTTATGTTACCTGCAGTCAGTGGAACATAGAGTTTTCATTCTTCCTTCTAGATAAATCCATAATAGTTATGAATGAGAGACTGAAACTGTGAATTACTCAGCCTGTTTATACAGAACAGTAAGGTTCTTAGGGCCATATTCTTCCAGTTACCTGGCATTTAAACTTAGTGGGAACTTCTTGGCTGTTCAGTGTAACCAGCGTATCATAATCAGGCTGGCATCTTCTGAAAATATTTGCCACTATTCCCATTTTAAGACTGTACTAGTGGTGAAAGGCAGCAACGACCCTCTGGAGCAGCTACCTAGTTACTAAGAAGTAGCCCAAATGTAAAAGATAAACCCTAGCAACAAGTTTCAACCACCTACAACATAAGCTGAATTTGAAAGATAAGCCTAACATTAAAATACCATCCATCTCGAAAGCTGTCTGGCAGTCTTTTCTTTCCTACTGATCTAAATGCGGTTTTGCACAGACCATTCTTTTTTTTTTTTTTTTTTTGATGGTTTTCCCATTAAAAACAGACAAACTTGACTCCTTTTCCCAGTGCCCTGGTTTCCCGGAGGGGCACACTCTGACCTGGCTTGTGACAGATCCGCAGAGGTGGCGGGGCTAGGAAGGATGAATCCTGCAGCCTTTGATCACAGACCTCGTCTCCTACAAATCTCATCTGTGATGGATTGCTGATGACTGTTGCTACTGTGATTTTCTCTGTTTTGGTGCGGCCATGTGTTCAGGTATAAATTGATAGGCCACTTGTGCCCAATATATCACATGATTTTCCTGCTTTTCAGGGGTACTGGGAAACTTAAATCTTCTTACTTACATCATACTACAGAAGGATGCAATAGAGAGGTAAGCTGACTAATGTGATAACTGACTGGCCATATCTCATTAGTTAAAGAAAAAAAAAGTATCAATATTTGATGTATCTCTTGTGGCCTTGTTTCTATTAGACATCATATTTCTTGTATTTATTATTTACCTAAAGGAGAAAAAAAAAAGGTTTATCTTCATTGATATCAATCTAACTTTATCATAGGAATGCTAGAGTGCTAAATCAGGGATAAACTTGGGATTTCTTTATGAAAAAAATAAAATAAAATACCCATAATCCTTCTCCACTCATAGCGTCTCCCTTTCAAAATGAGATGTAGCTCACATAGGCATCTGATCCTTCTTTCCTTTTGAAATGCGTGTCTATATAATTATACCAAGGCACACAGCTTTAATTCTCCTATAACTGAAGTCAGTGGCAAAATTTCCATTGCTTCTAACAGAGAAGGATCAGCTATTGCCAGTGCTAGTCAAAGTACATAGAAACCTTTCAGCTGGTTTTAGTGGAAGCTGGAACAAGCCGCAGTTCTCTGTCTGAAATTCTGACCCATTTAGTTTGATCTTGAACCAAAGATGTTTTCCTGCAGCTGATGTTCAGTTTACATTGGTTAAGATGTGCCAAATCTTGATTGCTGATTACACCGAGTAACCTTGCCTGACATGATAAAGCAAAGGAAATGTTGGTGTCTGGCTTTTCAGTCCTTCCTCCCACTATTAAATTACATCTCTTTCTAATAAAAGGCCTGACCCAAAGGCTGCTGAAATCAGTGGAAAGGCATCCACTGAAAAGGGTTTTAAATAAGGCCTACCATTTTGAAGGCAATTAACTCACATTCAGCCATTCCTTCTTGATGGATATTTTCAGCTGGGGCTAATAATAGTCTTTAATGTTCTTTCTGATAAATCTCATGTAATATGTTTAATATGTCCAGAGTTAAGTTACATTTTAAACATTAAATATGTTTATCTCTACTGAGAGTTATCAAATGCAAACACACAAAAATGCTGGGACTATTTAACCCCTGCAAATGAAGATCATTCTTCAGTAGGATCAAAATCTCTGGATAGAATTATATCCTTTTTTAGCCTCCCTTGATGGAAAGAAGTTTATATTGAACCTGGTGAATGACCTTTATCAGGTTCTTTGCTAGATACTGTCATTGTGGTTCTTTGCTTTCCTTTTTTTTTTTCTTTTTTTTTTTCCCCATCTCTACATATTGTGCTATCTGCTGAAATTGCATGTAAATGCAGAGGAGTTTTGTTCATACAATAGTCATCAAAATACTACACAATGTAAATTTTGCTTACAAGTTAAGTTCTCAATAAAGTTTTATATTTTTTTCAGTGTCACTTCCTATCTTCCTTTTGTACAGACATTCATGACCCAATCAAAATCCTGCCGATGAATGAGGGATAGGCTTGCATACTTGTAGGCTGGTACTCTCCACATGTAGAGAAGAGAGGGTGGATGTGGCAGTAGACTCTCTTCCTCTTCCTCCTCTTCCTCCTCCTCCTCCTCCTCCTCCTCCTCCTCCTCCTCCTCTTTCTTACCTCCTCTTCCTCCTTCTCTCTGTAATCACTCACATTTTGAAAAGCTGGTGTCAGCTCCCAAATCAGAATTTGTTCTCTCTCCAAAACCTGCTGAAGTTTTGATCTGATGGAGGGGTTTAATTTGGTCCCTCTCCTAAGCAGAAACACATTTTGAAAGCTGAACTTCAAGCCTCTGAAAGCTGTGTTAGTATTAGCAAACACTCTTTACTGTCGCTGTGGGATACAGCACTTTAAATCAGCTATTTCATGATGGAATTTTCCTTCCCTGCCTCAGAACCCATGAACTGTTCAATCTAAGTCAAGCAGAGCACTGGCAATGCTTGCAGTCCTGCTTGGCAGGCCAACAGCAAACAGTTCTCAGCTGGGATCCTATCCCAAAACAACTATCCCTATTGGAAACCTAAGCTGAAAAAAGGAGCACCATATCTGTAATCCATACGTTTCTCCTGCAGACCTCCTAAAATAAGAACAGATAAATATAGAAACCTGCCAGGCCATCATGTGTGGATGAAACTTTTTTTAAAGGGGGGAGAACAGACTGATGCTCATGTCACTAGATTCAAGGTGAAGTCCAGCTTTGCTTCCAACTTGCTGTGTATTTGCATGGTTGTAAATGCACATACTAGGTGGCATGTGCATGGAGGGGATTTTTCAAGTCACCCTGTGAGGGTTACCTGAAGGTAGAAGGCATGGCACTAGTGCTGGGGTGAGGAAAGATATGCCTATATCAGAAAATATTGCCTATTGGAGCACTTTATCACATTGAACTCTTGAGGAGAACATTACAGTAAGACTAGGAGTTGAGGCACTTGAGGTTAGTGTTCTGGAGACCAGAGTCCTGTTTCTGCTTCACGCCTTGTTTGTGACTGCAGAAAAGTTGTTTCTCCATTTGGCATCTATTTCTTTCTCTTCCTTTCATTGGCTACTTAGGTGGTGCAGGGGTGCACATGCCTTGTGCTGTGAGAAGTTTCCATCTCAATGGATGGGTAAGATCTATAACCTTAATCAGTAAAAAATGAGCCACTGGGGCAAGTCTGGGCAGTGTGTACTACTCACGATCACCAGTGTGCTCAGGCAGTGTTGTTGGTTGTAGCTTTCTTACTGGTATAGAATGAAGTACAGGAAAGTGGATGAGAAGAAGTTCACTTGGAAAGCAAAACAGCCCCGACACTATTCAGATATACATGCATTTATGCATTTTATGGAGTTAACAGAAGGTAGAATTCCTACCTGACTTTCCATTACTGTCCTCAACTGCAGCATCAGCCCCCAGGCAACATGATCGCAATACTAGCGCCAGTGTCAGAAAGTAGTGGGAAATAGAGATAACCTCCTTGCTCTTAAATATGTGCAGTTTGGGATATTGTCAGAGCTTGGGTTACTTTTTTTGCAATAGGAAAATCACTTCTAGGGACTCCCAGAGAACTCAGTGATTCTGAATCATGCACAAATTGTTCATTTAATCTAGTCAAATCATAGAAAAAATGTCATCAATCTCTGTTTTAGAGCTCATACCTGTAAAATGAGGGTAAGTAATGCCTTCTGTGGGGTGACTACAGATGAAATTAATTTTGAGGCCTTTGAAACTCTAAGAGGGAAGGTGCTACAAAAGTACAAATTAGTACAATCTAAAAAAATCAGGAGCTGAACAGATACCATATTTTAGATAAGCAGAAGTTCTGTGTATGAAGTATTGCACCGGAATCTGCTAGACTAAGACCTGGTACTTGCAGAGATAATCACTGGAGCTGAGGCAGGTTTAAATTTGAATTAATACACATGATAGGTCACTGTCCTTTAGTCTTTCCTTCTAGGAGGAAGCAAACAAATGTGTCAGTTTAATCTAGCACATTAACCTTCCTCTTAATCCTACAATTTACTTATGAGGGGATTTGTATAATCTACCCAATAAATAAGGACAGTAATTATTCCTGCTACAGACCATTGTGAGAAATATTTGCAATGAAGCTTGAAGATGGATTTAAAGACTGTTTTGGTTTTGTTAGAAACACAAAATTCTGGCCAGGTTTCATGGAAAATTCCACAGGGCCCAACACAGGTGGAAGTGAATTTTCTGTATGCGTTTGCTTAGTCAAAGTGCGGATCCAGGGTTGCATGTGGTCCTGAATACCAGAAAGGAAGAAGCTCCAGCAATATCTTTGTAGGAGCACACTAGAAGAACAGCCTTGTCCTTTGTGAAGGCCTAGACACTGCATGATCCCACTGAGAAGTCTCACAGTGGAGAGAAGAAACATAGCCCTATCTGTCCCCTACCTGCTAGCAAGCAGTATTACCTTCTCCACACATTCTTTGATCTTTGTATCAAAGCTATTTCTTTAACTTCCCCTTCAAAAGAGGAACATAAATGTGACTTGAATGATCAGAAATATAACAAAGACAATTAGCAGGAGGGAAAATACAGGACTTCCATGATTCACTTGAACAGAAAGCCCATATCCCCTCACAGCAGTGAATGAAGACATTCCTTCCCTGAGGGTAAAAATGCTTTCCAGATTTTCTCAGGGCACATGGAAATTAGCATGGTGATATTTGGAGGATCAGTATGACAAGAGCAGTCTTTGCATTCCCCTGAACAAGAACTCATGTTTTCCTGCATTATATAGGAAGGGCAAACTCTTCATTCTTTACTGATACACAGGATAACACAGGTGTTGGCCAGCACCTGCCCCACTGCAAATGTAGTGAAGATTGGCAACTGAAAAGAAAAAAAATCTTCTTTCCTGGGAATTTTTTTTTCCAGGGCATTTGGACACTTCCCATTATTAATACTGTTGCAAGTATCTACACTGAATAGGTGTACATGGAAGACCCTGGATGCTTACATTCATATCCGTTTGTTCAGATGGCAGGGCACCCACTCAGAGACTGGCTGGACTTTTGTCCCAGGATACAAGTATTATGCAATAGAGGGGAGCACTTAAACCACGCTTTAAACAATATTAATGCCATCCCTTTGGCAGGACAGCTCTCCCGGTAATTAATTGAGCTTCCAGCAGTGTTTGTCAGCTGTTTGCAACAAGCTTGTTTGCTTGACTAAGTAGCCATGACGGTACTAAGCAGTGGCTTTTCTATCAGGTCTCAAGGCTGAAGGACTCAACTGTATTAAGACTGTTACACGTGAATCAGGCTTTTCAGTGCTCAATTCCCACACCTAAGTGTGCTGCAGATAATAAGTGAGGTTAGCTTTGAGCCAGGCTTTCAGAGACCAAAAACTGAGTCTAGTACAACTGGTGAGAGTAAAATGGAAGAAAACTTGGGTACAGAAGGGAATTAAAAAGGTTACAGTAATGAAATTGTTGTAGCTGTTTTCAAACTCTGTGCAGAAGAAGAATCTTTTCAGGAACTGTGGTGGTACATGGAGAGTTCCTATAGGAGGGTGTCCTACAGTGCCTTGTACCATGGCAACACAGTGCCATGTAGGTGGGATATCATAACACTTCCCAGCTAATAATGCTTTTAAATACTTCTGCAGGTAATGTGCAAACTCCCATACACAGTCTTCTACATCTAGAAATAGAAGCATCAACTCTTTAAATAATAACTCCTCAAAGTATTATTTAAAAACTTCAGTAGCTTCCTCAGCATTGACAGCACCTTCAAAACACTTTCTAAATACTATTTCATACCATCAGAAAACCAACCAGCCAAATAAAACCAGACGCACACACACACACACGTACCGACACACCAACCCTAGCATGCTTTATTAAGCATGGAAGAGAGAAACTGTCTTTGGGTGTGTTGGAAGTTGCCTGTGATGCTGCTCTAATGCACCCACTGCCCATCTCTCTTTTGAAGGAAAATCAACTTTGTGAATTACTTTGGCTAAGCCATTTAGAAGCTCTTTTATGGCTGTTATCAACAGCCATATTTACATCAATTAATACAGTCTTTGGTGATCCAAAACAATGATTAGCCACAGAGGTATGTGGCACTTTACATGCTTGCTTGCATAAAATTTGATCAGGTCAAATGAAACCTTGGACCTCAGTTTAAGCATGGGAATGGGTGCTATTGTTCACTTCTATGTCTTTCTCAATGTCGAAATAAAGGTTTGTAACATGTGCTCAAAGTCAACCCTTTTATCAAAATAAGAAGCTGCCAAGGTAAGTATTATGATGATCATTTTCACAGATGGAATACAGAGGCAATAGGACCTGTCCGAGAACGTGTCATGCCTCAGGAGCCAGGGAGAGAAAGTGGGCAGGTGATGGTAGAAAACTGGTGTGGTATGAAACTGAGGTGAAATTACTCACAGGAGCAGAGAGTGGCAAGGAATAGGAGCAAACAACTAGCTTGCAGGGGCAGGGATGCCCCTGATGCGCAAAGCTGCCTACTTTGGCAGTCCTTCCTGCTATCTGAGGTCTGTAGCTACTCTGATTTTTCCCTCACAATTCACCTTTGAGTGGACCAAGCTAGATGTAGGTCTCCTAAATGAACAAATAACTAACCCTGAGAAGTACAGGAAGGTTATTACTTCCAAGTTGCTGCCTCCTGCTGCCATTCCAGAGCACCTGCCTTGACTATATTGTATCCTTGAGGCTGCTAATAGGCCTTAACTGTGCTAAACAGTCACACCTGGAGGCTCTGTCCTCCTGCAAACTCTTCCTGTCACTCCAGAAGCCCTATTTAAGCTCAGGCTGGAGAAGTTAGCCTTCTTCTGAGGTGGTTTATAGGAGTGCTTGTACTCAGCTCTGGCTCCTGCTGCCCTAATCTCCTGGCCAATATTCCTGGGAGGATCTCAAAGCTGTTCTGTGACTAACTTTGTGTCTGGCCCTCTCTCATCTTTTCCCTTAGCTGGACCATCTTTTTTAGGGGTACCCATATTTGCAGACTCATCTGCTGTTGCTCCTGTCTGTGCTCCCTACATGAAGACCAGGCTAGTTCATCATTTCTTCTGGTCTGGGACCACTGATGGATCTAGGCACTGTCCTGTTTGTGTTCAGAGGGGTGATGCTTCCGCACTGGGGTCACTCTCAGCAGTTGGCTTGTTCCCCTGGGTGGAGCAGCCACCACTGGGCAGCTCTCTGTGAGTGGATGTCTAGACCAGCACCTAGGTTTCCATGAAGAGGGTGGGGATTGGTCTGAAGGTGTTTTTTTAAGATTTTTTTTTTGTCCTCTCTAGAGAAGAGTGTGTTTTTTGTTAATTCTGTCAATTGGCAACCAGTTTGTGAAAAGGAGCAACAGAAAAAGGCAATTCTTATGCATCTGATTCATGGATCATCTCTGGATGAATTATGTAATAATGGTATTTGTTCCCATAATTTCTATTAAATGCAAATGGATGATTCGTTTTCCTGATATTTGCATCAGGATGCATTTCTAAGCTATGAATGGCCGGGGGTTTATTGCACTTGCTGGGTGGTTAAGGTTGCTTGCACTGTAGCCTTTTGCTGACACCTGAGGCATATGGTAATCACCCAACAGTGCACTGACTGTCATCTTGTATTGCATATCCATGTGTCCTACTTGAATGGAGCCTTGTCAAAAGTCACTTTGAATTATTAGCAGAAAGGCCACCCAGGAGATAAAGCTGTTGCGGAGCAAGGAGTATAAAGGAAGGTATTAATCGGATGTAACAGTGTTGTCAGCATGTTGAGCAATTCAATATATGTTACTGTGTGATAGGCTAAAATCTGTAAAGGCTATGCATAATGTTAGCCCTAGCCAAGGGTTGGGTTGGTAGAGGAAAGAAACTTTGCCTTTTCTGGCCAAACTCTGTAAAACTGGAACTGCACATTCCATCAGTCCTGTGGTTTGCTATTGCAGACACTTGAAGAAAAGTTAAAAAAGGACAGTTTAAGCATCTTCAAGCTTTAGTTGCACTTTAGGTGGGAGGATCATAAGAAATTGCTTTGGAAGTAAGCTCCCTTTATCTTCTCAATAGATAGAACAATCAAACGTTGCTTAAATATGGGTGTAGGCTTATGAGGATGGAGGGTGGAAGGGGTGAATGGGTGTCTTCTCAGAAGTGTCCAGTGCAGTGTGTGCTTGCCCTGGCAGGGCTGTATCTGCCTTGCTAGCTGAGCTTGAGGAAGGTTGCTGTGGCTGTATGAAGGAGTCTATAAGTGATCATGTAGATGTATGTTTTGGTAAGACTCTTGAAGGCTGTATCTGTTGATGTGTCATCTACTGGTGGTATAAAGTCAGAACACAAGGAGTTAAACATATGCAAGGGTATGTGATAGGCTTCTTCACAGGTGAAATAATGACAGAAGAAAGGAAACATGAAAACAGATACAAGGACCACCAAAAAACTCTACCTAACATAATGGGAAACAGTCAGCTATTACTGCTGCTCCCTGAGACTCCTGAAGTGCTAGTGGCAAGATTTATAATGTACCAGGGCCAGGGAAGCTGCAAGCAAAGTGTAACTGATACTTAGCAATGGGCAATTATTGTGGTCAGCCTCTTGAATTCTGGAAGACGTGTTGGATTTGATGCATATAAACCATGAAAAAGGTAGTATGGAAAGATTTCTTGTAAGGTTCTGGGCATTTTGAATTGCATGATACAAGAAACTATGCATTTTTTTAAGAGGCAGGTGATCAAAAACCCTAAAGACTTCCTTTGAATTATGTGAGTGTGCTTAAGATATTTTAAGCCATGTATTTATATTTTTTTGTAAGGTGCTCATTTTGAAAGTAAGCTAGTGTATTTAGAAGGGGGAAAAAACAGCATATTTTATTATCTATTTATATTCAGTTTGCATTTTTTCTTTAAGGGAAATGATTTCTTCAGATTTCTATTCTTTCAACTTATGTAGCTTATTATGGGTTTAATGCAACCCATGAAAAATTAACCAACCTGGAAGCTGGTAACAGTGCAAATATAGCTGGTTTCTTTACTTCTCACTCATTTTGATAACACTGTATTCATGTAGCTAGGAATTGCCTCTCTGGCCTTGGGAAGACCTTAGTAATACTCCTTATAATAAGGATAGACCATAGCATACAGTTCTGTCATTGTGGTTTGTCTCAATCAGTTGAGATGTCAAACTTTCCTAAGGCAAATACTTTTTTTATTTGCACCAAACAAAGAATCTTTTGAGATGCATTTGCAAGTCTGAAACCTCACTTGCATGACCAAGTAAACAATGTCATATGTGCACTTTGCCCCTGACAAAGGAGGGGAATATCCCATTGCTGCGTTACAACCTCTTTAGCTTCTCCCTGTGGGCTGAAGCACGTTTCCTCTTATGAAAATCTCTTATATCTTACATTCAGAGGCTCTATGGAGTAAGCTTAGATATCTCTACCTGATGAATCTCCAGCATCTACATGTTTGATCCCAATTCCTTCACATTTACTGTGGATTGAATGTTTATTTGAAACTTACTTTCATATTTTCTCAAGTTGCATGCTTTTTAAAGAGAGGAGTGCCTTTTGCTCTGTTTTTGCATGCAGAATTGGAGAATAGGATCATGGTTCAGGATTTAAGATATTGGTGTTATTTTATTTCAATATAAATACCTTAAACTAAATGATGAGGGAAAAAAACACCCTCATGAGGAGAGGGAAAAGGCAAGATATGCTTGCAATGCTTTGAGATGTGACTTGTTGAAATCCCATAGTCAGAAACCAGAGTTTGCTATGCAGTGCCAAGTAGTAAAAATGTAACAAGGTCGTATGGAAAAGGCAGAATTTAAGTTTAAACTGAGGAAATGTTTTCAGCTGGGATCATATATGACTGCATGTGTTCTCATCTCACCTTTATTTTAGTGTATAGATGATTCTAGATATGTACTTTCTTTCCACAGTAAGTTCTTCAGTGAAAGGAAATACTTATTTTCAGAAAATGTTAGAAAATGGTACTTTTTGTTGCATGAAACAAAATTTGTTTCAGTCTAACTGAGAATGCAGGCTTACCTGTGTAGTTCCTCTCCATATACTCTTCTCTTGATTACAGAAAATCAGCAAAGAGTGATAAATACTTACCATCTACAAAGAAGTAAAAAAAAAACACTCCTGGGTTAGAGCCTAAACTAGTGAAAACTGGTGATTAGAATTAATCTGACCAATATTGCTTCACAGTAAATGAAAATCTGGCTCACTGTCTTCACCTCTTCAGAAAACGTTTCTGAGATAGCATCACTGAATTTTTTATATAATAAATATATAAATATAATAATATATAAATATAAATATATAAATAAATAATATATAATAAAGCCCATAACTCCTGCAAGTTATTTGAAACAGCCTTACTTTTAGGGTTATATGCTTAGTGTCTGATTTTTTTTCTTTCCTTATTCTCTTTACTTTCACTGCTAGTAGGCAGCTATTGACAATTCTGTATGCACTTACAACCTGGAGTTCTGTTAAAGCTTTAATTTAATATATGAAAAGTGACATACTGAAGGGTAAGGTATGACAGCTGTCTTTGTAAAGAAGTTGCAAATTACCTTATTACTGAAGAATGTACTTCACCTGAAGTCTTCTGCAATATGGTTAGCCACTTAAATGCTTAAGTTCTCTGTGTTATAGCTCTTTTAGTTCTGCAATCTGACAGGTAAAGGGAGGTGTGGCAGCTGTATTAGGACAGCTACTACTTCAGGTCCTTTCAAGATAAAAGTTAAAATTTGAGTGTGGATTTTGTTTAGTGACTGCATCTATAGCAAAACTGAACTTTTTCAGGATTTGGGGAGGCCCAAGCAATATAATACAAAGCTGGTAGCACAGAAGGGAGCATCTGCTTTCCTCAACAGGCTCCAAATAACTGCAAGAAATGGCCTTCAAAGGCCTTCCAGAATGAAAGTGCCATAGTAAAAAAGCAGATTAAAAAGACTGTAAATACTGTATTTTTTCTCCAGATATGATCAGTGTGCAAACTTTTCCTTATCTCAAAAATGCTATAGCAGATAGAACTTGGTAGTTACAGGATTCTCCCTCTGAAGTTAAGGAATAATACTGTATAAGCTCATCTCTTTGGTTTGTATAGACACCACCTGCAGTTAAATTGGTTTAGCTTATTGTAAATCTATAGGATTTGGTGTTTAAGTGGTATTAGATGGCCAATGTATCTAAACTGCTCAGCTGTAGGCACTTAGTTTGGATCAAAACAAACTACTTACTTAGGCTATGGAGGCAGAATATCTTGTGAAGTACTCTAAAACTACTGAACTGGATACCTCAGGTGGCAGCTTGACCTGAGCTTTCCTTCACATACACAGTAAGTCTTCATTATTTTATCCAAAAGCATTGTTCATTTAGTTAGCCCAGCATCAAACTGCAAAGCATCATATAATGAAGGCTTACTGGATGTGCTCTAGTTTAGTGGAAAGATTTTCAGCTCAGTGTATGAGCTGGTGGATAATTACTGGATGAGTTGATCGTAATGCTCCCTTGTGATTTGTATCTTTGTTCGCTCTGGTATCATCAGCTTTATCTGAGAGTGAGCCACTACAAAGTGACTCTGAATCAAATGTGAGCACCTTATCACATTTCCCTCAAATTAGTTGAGGGGTAGAATATGGGGTTATGCTGCCTCTTGCCTTTGAGCTAGCTTTGTGCCTGCTCAATATATTATTAATATCAATATGTATTGTTAATATATATTACCAATATCAATAATATTTTTGGATTATTCCCCAAATACATTTATATTCTAATACATATATTTTTTTCCCTTTTAAGCTTTGTCCTCTTTTTTGCTTATTGTTGGAGAAAAGCCACAAAGTTAAAGGAAAAGGTGTATGCCATGTAGTAAAAACCAAAACAACCTTCTGAACAGGACCACTATGGTTTCTGTTGTGCCAAAAAGTCCATTACAGCTCTGGAGTTGGTGGTAAATTAACTCATGTTGCACTATTCCAAAACTAAAAATCTTGTTCAATTTAAGAGCCTAACACCTGTCCCACCTTCTGCAAGCTTCCAGGATGGTTTGCCAGACACATGCTTGAGCATAAGCAAGGATATACTGAGCTGAATGGTAGAGAACCATACATTGGCTCTCTAACAACAGCAGTCAGATCAAAGTGAAGTTTGAAGTCCTCATGAAATACCTCATTTTCTGTCCTTCTCCCCTATATAAATTGCTTGTCAAACAACTTAAGGTTTGTGACAGTTTGTGCTGTTTGTACAGCTGGATGGATCACCACATGAAAGAGGTGTTTTCTTCAGGGGGAGGGGGAGGGGCTAGGGAGGGAATGGATGGACATTCATAAGTAGTTAAGGCCAATCATTTTGAACTTAGATATCTAAATTTGGTTTCCTGTGTTTGTTTTTGTATCAGTTCTGGTGAACACCTAATGAATTTATCAAAAGTTATTTGGTGTATTTCAAAAAATATTCTGCCAAGTGGACTTTGGTGTTACTATAAACAAAATTTGGCCCATATTCTAGCCCTTTTCTCTGAGATGTCAGCATTGGAAATGTAAACTCAAGACGTGATTGTTCTAGGATTGAAACAACCTCTAATGCTCCTCAGAAATAATGCTGTGCTAATGCTTTTTTGAATGTGGAAATGTATATGGGGTGGGTAAGATAGCACTAGGAATTGACCTAAGGATCAATGTTGCAAAGTGTTTGAGTGTCCCTGCCTTGGTCTGTGGCTAGGGCTTCACTAGCTCTTGTGGAGAAAGATAATTTGCCACATGTCAGGTGTGCTGCTGATGGCTCTTCTTACTTCCTTTAAAGTGTTGGAAAAAGCATAGTGGAGACAAGTCACAGCTTTGTGATTACTCTGCAGGGCCTTGTACTAACCACTCCCCAAACTACTGGGGGCAGAGTAAATGCATTAAGATGAGCAGGAGCTTTGTAGCCAGCCTGTGCTTATCACTTCACTGCCCCCAGGAACAGCAGCGTGATGCCAACTCCAAGATTTTGAACAATGATGTTGGAGGATAATCTCTCCTGCAGTACTAAGAAATGCATTCCCAGACTCTTCCAGAGAAAGCTGCCAATGGTGAGGATAACCTGTCCATCCTGGGATTCAGGAAAATCTTCCTAGAGGCAGAGGAAGCTCTTTGCCTGAACAGTCATGCAAATCCGAAGGTTCTACTGTGGATTTGGGGAATATCTGGCAAGCATAGGCATGTAAAAATACACCCATGAAGGCTCATAGGTTTACTAGATGGAAGGAGGGAATCTGAAAATGAGATTACAGTGGGAAGTCAGATTATGGACACACTGAAGATAGGGTGGGTAGAGAACTGGGCAGTAGGAAATAAGACTCTCCTGCTTGATATAATTACCTGAGGTGAACAATTGTGAGGGGATGTCTTTAAAAATGTCAGTAGCAGAATATTGCTGTCACTGGTTATATTCAGTCTCCAATCCAGAGCTATCTGGAGGAAAATGTGAGTGAAATCATTTGCAGCTGAGAACAGGATGGATGCAGGGAAGTGGCATGCCACAAAAGCTGCTCTGTGACAGCAAATGTGGATAGCTTGGGGTGTACAGCACTCACATTTAATGCTAGCATGAATTCACATCTTGACAATAGTCAACCAGCTCACAAGCTGTCCTGATGTTGACTGATTCTTAGAGAAAAAAGAAAATGTAGAGGAGTGTAAGGTAAAGGTACTTACCTGTCTAAAATAGAGTGTAAACTAATGAGTCATACCAGTGATTTAAACAATGTGCCAGCACTCCTGGAAAAAGTACAGAAGGCAAATAGTCATTGGAAAAGCTGAAGTTAAAAAACACCTAGTAATATAAACAGGCTTTCCTTATGAATCTGAAGATATGCAGCCTTCCAAACTTGGTAGCTCAAGGAACTCATTCTTGGATTACTTTCTTTAAGAAAAAGAATCACTTGCAAATGCAGGGGAAAAAGTTGCTATTCAGAAAAGTCAGGACGATTATTTTAAGCTGACATTTGGTAGAAGGGGATGCAGAAAAGTCTGTCTGCTGAGTGTTTCTTGACACAGTGTAGGTGGCCAACAGGTGATGCATATTAAGGACTGGTGGCGAAGTGACTTGTTCAGGGTATTGTGAACTGAAAGTGAATTGAGCTTAAAGTTTAGAATCTTCTGTCTGTGGGCAGATGAATGAATCCATATCTGTACAATGCCACTGTATTCAGAGTCCTCTTCAGAAATCTTAAACAAGGAGGGGTAGGTGCTCCTAGTTCAGACATGTTCTTACTCCGGTCAAACGAGAACTACTCTGCTGTTAATGAGGGTGAAAATGGATGTCCAAAACAATGCACTTGAATTAGTTCACAATGAAGTATTTCTTACAAGGGGTAAAACAGAAAGGTGGAGGTCCCAAAGACCCTCCATTCCCATTTTGTGAAGTGAATGATGGTCCTAGACAGATTAAAGAAGGCTTTTGGAGCTATACTATCATGAAGTGGGACACGAACAGTTATGACAATGATGTAGTATAATTATGTAGTCTATTTTTCTGTTGCAAGAGGGATATTTCTATGCAGACACTCATTTCAGAACAGTTCCATCTTAGATTCTGCACAGTTAAAAGCTTTTATTCATGCTATGGAATTAATAATTGCTGTGCTTCACCATGTGTGCTTTAATTCTTTTAATAGCTTCATTCCATTATTGACTATTTATTAAAAAGATTTCACCACAGATACAGGCTTTACAGAGATTACTGTGCACTATACTTAATTACCAGATGTTCTGTATGTTTACAGTATATCTGGTATTCAAGTAAACAACTCTGTGTGAAAACCATCTAAAATGAACAGTTAAAATACCACTGTAAAGCTTTGTATTATAATAACTTGAAATGGAAATTCCAGCTGGGCAGTGTTATGAAACAAACTATAAAGAATTTCAGCTTTACTCCAAAACAACATTAAACTCCTGTGAAAATGTGTTTTGCTGTCTGAATTTACCTTCTACATTCAGAACATCAGATAAACCATCACACATGTGCTTTTCAATCTTTTAGTTAGTTTAATGCTATCTTTCATCAAAGCTATATAAACTTGAATGTATGCCCAAGTTTGTAACAATTTTCAAGTTTTATCGTTGGGAGTGGTTAAAATTAAGAGGTGCCAAAACTAAGGGCAAGTGTTATGTTCTCTCAATTCCACTATGTAGCTTCCTTTAAATGTTTTTCTGTGCAATTTTTTATTACTTAACTCTTTTCAAATTTGCTCTTTTCAGGAACATGTAACTGGCAAAGATCCTTAAGCCTAAGACTGATCTGTTGTAAACTTGCCTCACCACCTTAAAAGTACAGAGATTTTGCTCTTAGTGTTTCAACAAATTGGTTTATCCAGAATAACTTTTTTCTAATTTTGACCCTTGTTTTAGTCATATTTTGTATCATGTATTGGACTGACATTGTTTTTCATTTGAATGACTTTTTTCCTACTGTTGATCTTGAGGAGTTGTTTCCTATTGAGTCTTATCTAACCCTAGGCTAAGCAAGTCAAGCTGATTTCCAGTCTTTCTATTCCTCTGCTAATATTTATCATCTTCATATGACCTGAAGAGTGCACGGATTCTCCATGAAGTTTAAGTGCTTTTATAATAAATTTCATAATTCTTTTTCAGGGAAACGTTAATGAACTCCAATATATCTTTCCATGACTGCATCGTATCAGCAATTCATAGTCAACTTGTGGCCAATTAAAGTAACCAGATGATTCTGTTCTCCTTATTTTTACTTTCATAGCCCCTTTTTTGGATCCAAAATGCATGTCTCTACAGTTTCCATATATGATATAGCACTGTATTTCACTCCCTTTCTCTGATTGCACCCAACACAGCTTAGTGTACTCAGGCTTTACCCCGCAGAGTATAGCCTTCAAACTGTCACTAACATTAAATTTATCTTTTTCCAATTGTCTATCACACCTGCACAATTTACCAAAACCAAACCCAAAGATCTAGTAACTCCTTGGCCTGCCCGCTCTTCAGGTTCCAGAATAACTGAGTCCTACTTGAAGCACTGGCATTTTCCTCCTATTTTTATCAGCTGCAAAAAGGCCCTCTTAATATAACCTAATTCTATAATAACATGCATTTTTTGCCTTTATTCTGCCTATAGCTTCACATTTCTGTGCTTGCTTCTGGCAGTAGATCATGCTGCTCTTTCAGGAAATATTTTTACAGATCCTTTCCAATCTGAACCTCACTTGGTTCACTTTTAATGTTGCCTTTTGTTTCTTTCAAGCCCAAAGTGTATCAGTAGCAAACAGTGCTATCCAATACCTTTTTACTTTCTTTTACTTTCATTTGTTTTCTGTGAACTTTAGTAGGCTGGATCTGCTCTGTGGCACATGGCCAGTGCATGCACAGCAATCCCTTCAGCCCCAGGTATTGCTCTTCCCTCAAGAGCTACATAGGTAAGGGCTTAAGGACAAAATTTGAGCCAGTGCATTTTGTAATTTTCTTGTAATGTGTAATTTATGTAATTTTTTTTTCCATTGTCATGACTTTATCAGAAAGGATATCACTGTAGATACAGCATCTAAAGGGGTTATCACATAGTAAATGTAATTACATTTCTTATGTTTTCTGAATTTGGCAGTGAAGCACAATAGACTTGATCCTTGTATCTTACAATGTGGATGTTACGTTATCACTGCAGTATAACTGTCTGAAATCAAAAATTAGGAAATCAATGTATAGGGACACAGCTAAATACTTGACTAGCTAGGGTTTCAAGCATTTTTATGTAAGGTCCTATGTTAGTTTTCAATGGATGTGGAAACAGTGTAAACATGCTTTGGAGGAATAATTTGTCTATATTACCAGTAATTTGGTTGTGTGTGCTAAAATAATTAGTGTGGCAATAAAGTTGACCAAAATAATATAAATTCCCCACCAAAGATTCTCTCCAGTTCTTGTAACTGTTGAGACTAATCTGCTTCTTTCAGTCTTCCAAAGTATCATAGTCCAAAGTGTTCACTACTCATTTTCCTGAAAATAGCCAGTCCCAGTCATAGGATTGTTTCTTTAAACTATGAGAGATAATTTAACTAAAACTTAGTATGCTGTGAGAAATCAAAGCCAAGTGACAGTGTAATAATACTACAATAAGTCTAATACTGTTGGCAGGACTCTGGTGCTATCCTAACGCAACAAAAAGACCATTTATATTCCTGAAAGGAATATAGACAGTTGTAACTTGGTTATTCGTCAAATCAGTATTGGTAATGACAATCATGATACTCTATTAAAAAAAAAAAAAAAACACTTTAAATTGGAAAGAAAAAATCCAGTGCTTATGTTTTTTGGAAAAATTATGCCAAAGACTCAAAATGATTGTAGAAAGCAAGCAAAATGATTCTATGGTGTTTTATTTTGGAAAGTCTATGTATTTCAACCTACTGTTAGGATCTCTTTAAAGCCTAGAATTAAGGCTGTTTCTGCTAGGTTGCAGGTAAGCTGCCATTGAGAAATGGGGCAGCATGCTACTTGTGATGGTGTTGTGGTTTAACCTGGCTAGCAGCTAAACACCACACAGCCGTTCGCTCACCCTCCCCCCTCCCTCTCTGGGATGGGGGAGAGAAACGGGAAAGTGAAGCCGGTGAGTTGAGATAAAGACAGTTTATTAAGACAGGAATATAATAATAACAATAATAATAATAATAGTGATAATGATAATAGTATTAATAATAATAATGTGTAAGAAACAAGTGATGCACAATGCAATTGCTCACCACCTGCTGACCGATGCCCAGCCTGTCCCCGAGCAGCTGGCCCCCCACCCCGGCCAGCCACCCCTATATATTGTTTAGCATGACGTCAGATGGTATGGAATACCCCTTTGGCCAGTTTGGGTCAGCTGTCCTGGATCTGTCCCCTCCCAGCTCCTGCTGCACCCCTAGCCCGCTCGCTGGCAGGACAGAGCGAGAAGCTAAGTCCTGGGCCTGGTGTAAACACTGCTCTGCAACAATTAAAACATCAGCATGTTATCAGCGCTCTTCTCATCCTAATCCAAAACATAGCACCCTACCAGCTACTATGAGGAAAAATTAACTCTGTCCTAACTGGAACCAGGACAGATGGGAACCAGGCAGGGAGGCATGGATGTGGAGTTATTAGTATACTAGCAGGAGCAGTAAGAAGTGTGGTGTTCTGAGAAGTCAGGAAGAATTTGGAAATGCAGTTGGAGGGGAAGGAAATAAGCTCATGATGTGCTGGAGAATGTGAAGAAGAAGCAGAGTGAAGATTATGATGAGGCACAAATGGAAAATGTGAAGTGTAGGAAACTGGAGAGAGGAAAATTGTGAAGAAAAGCTTGTCAGGGAATGAATGACTGAGGGGAGAACATGAGAGGAAAGTAAACTGGGCAGCTGCCTATCCAGACTATCTGAGGAGGGGTCTGCAAACACAGCAAACCAAACTCTTACCCTGCGAGGGGAAAATGCAGAAGTGTTACATTCACCCAAGTTATGGCAGACAGCTGTGTGAAGTGTTATGCATCACAGAAATGAGTCTTTGAGTGTGCTTTGTGTTGTGGTTTAACTCAGCAAGCAGCTAAGTACCACGCAGATGATTTCCCATATTGACATTTCAGCCATTATCCACCATACCAAAGGCTTTAACTGCTTGGCTTGCTTGATTGTGGCATATTTCATAATCATGTGAAATTCACCTGAAAAATAGTGGCTGTGGTCGAGCCCACCCCTCCATCATGAGCCCACCTATATGTTGCATCTTGTCCTTGATGGTCTGAGGTGTCATTGGCCCACCAAGGTATAAATAAATTCACCCTTACATGGCCAGTTCAGATCCACCTGAGCCACTTCAATCTTAGTAGTCTGTTCCACCTGCTGATGTTCTTCAGTGGCCTGACTCTTGGGTATGTGAGCACCAGTGTGAAGTACTTTTACAGCCAGGTTTTCTACCTGGGCGGAAATATTTTGCCTCAGTGTGGCAGCCCAGATGGGTTTGCCTCTGCGCTGCTAGCTGCTCTGCTTCTATTGCTGCAACCACCCCCTCAGGGTATTTGCCATCATTCATGAGTCAGTATAGAGATAGAGAACTGGCCACTTTTCTTGTTCAGTGATATCTAAAGCCAGCTGAATGGTCTTCACCTCTGCAAATTGGCTTGATTCACCTTCTTCAGCAGTTTCTGCAACTTGCTGTGCAGGACTTCATACAGTAGCCTTTCACTTCTAATGCTTTCCCACAGGCCAATACAACAGGACCCATCAGTGACCAGGGCATATTGCTTCTCATTGCTTGCAGGTGTTCAGGAGTTTCCCTTGGTTTCAGTGCAGTCTGGGTCAGTCCATGGCAAATGGTAGGGCTGTGCTTCCACCCCTGGGGCAGTTGATTTGAGGTGTACCAAATGCGCCTCCATGTCAAAACAAACTGTGACCTGCAGTCTGTTGTTAAAGGGATGGAAAAAAATGTGTTAGTGATATTGTGTGCTGTTCTTTGTCCCTCAGCAACCCCACAACAGAAGGGTCCTCCAGGAGACTGAGTAAGGCAGACACAACTGTTTGATCTTCATCTCCAAGACACTATGCCAAAATTGTCCCGGTATACTTTTGGGTCCTTGAAGTACCCTCTCCTGAGGTAGTCTATGCCAAGGATGCAAGGAGCATCTGGGCCAGTCACAACAGGGTGCTTTTGCCACTCATTCCCAGTTAGACTCACTTTGGCCTCCAATACAGTTAGCTGTTGGAATCTCCCTGTCACTCCAGAAACACAGATGGATTCTGTCCCTTTATAACCTGATGGCATTAGGGTACACTGCACAGGAGTCCACTAGAGCCTTATACTCTTGTGGCTCTGATGTGCAAGGCCATTGAATCCACACAACCCAATAAAGCCAGTTGTCCCTTTTCTCCCATTGGCTGGAGGCAGGGCAGCTCTAGTCCTGGTCATAGTATTCATTACTCATAAATGTGAATCAGAAGTCTCTATTAAGATCAGAAGTAAGATCAGCCCTTCTACTCTGGGGAACTACCCACTCGAAACTGGAACAGCAATTTTCCTGGAATAATCACCTTTTGTGATTTTTTTTCTTGTAACTCATGTACCCATGCCTCTAGGTTTAAGTTAAATTTTCCATTCCGCTTTTGCATGTCCTCCTTGTGGTCACACAGGTAAAACCACAGGGTGGCATGTGGTGTGCCCACTATATCTCTTCTCTTGAGCAAAGGAATGCTTACTCCTAACAGATGAGACAGTGGTCCATACAGGTGGAGAGTGGGATATGTCCTCTTTGAATTGCTGGAACTCCTGGGACAGTTTCTCCACAGCCAAGATGCAGGCCTGTGGGGAGGAAGAAAGATTTTCTTTGTATTGCTGGAGTTGGCCAGTTAATTCATCCATCATTTGTTCCTCTGTGTTTCCAGGTCATTACTGCCAATGTATTGGGATATGATGATGGTGTGTTCCATACAAATTTCTGCCATGTGGGTTGTAAGCACTTCATCTGGATTTTTGGATATCTGTTCATTGTGTAGATCATTGTAAATTACCTCTGGTATGGCTAATTCTGTCGGGTACTTGATACCTCTCTCTGTGGTGATCTGCTTGCCTAGGTGACATAGAACATCTTCCCTGAAGGGATACCTTTCCTTCACACCTGACAAGAGTCACCTTCAGAGGCTGAGGGCTTGTACCCCTTTTCCTGTCCATGCTACTTGCCTTGTTATCTCAGCATCAGAGCAGCCAGGTTACAGCGTGCTTGCCTGAATGATGGCTGAAATCTTCTCGCACATCTCCCAGCTCACCCAGGGATTGGGTAGTTACTGACTCATTAATGAATGAGTTCTGCCTCTTCTTCTACCTGTTCTCATGATGGCCCTCCTTCAGAGTAGCCTACCTCACCCACTCCTACCTCCTTTCCTTTCTTAGTAGAAGCTTCCTCCCATACTAAATGATCTGACATTTGCATCCATTGGTTCTCTGGTTCGGCTGCTCTGCCTGTTGTGAGGATTGGAGTGGTGGCTGGCTGTTTTCTCATCAGATCCAGAGACCTCCTCTTCCCCTTGAGGGTACTGAAGAGTGTTGAACAAGTCTCTGTAGGCATGGCCCAGACCCCAGCATATTGCAGTTATTTGTGTCTCTGGAACTGCCATGGTGACAGCATATTTTTTCCAAATATTTTAATAGTTTTTCAGGATTCTGCACTCATTCAGAGGTGAAGTTCCAAAACACTGAAGTGCACACTGTCCTAGGTACTTTCCCACACTATCCCACACTCCCTGCCACTTGTAACTATACAGCCTCAGGGCAGATCTCTGGGTGGTATTCTTAAATAGTTGTTTAACCTTAAACAAAACCAGAAACCCATTCAGGAGACATAGCAATAGGATCATGCTGGTTTGAAAACCCCAAGGATATTCAAAATTCTCAAGAGGAGAAGGCGAAGGAGAAGGTAAAGGAGTGAAGGAAAGTATCCTCCCTTGTCTACCCCACAGATTGGTTCTCCAAGGAGAAAAGGTAAAGAGTTTAAAGCTCCTCTTAGTAGTACTCTAAGTTGTACATTGAATTTTGTGTGGTATGTTGTGCAAGGAGCAGGAGTATGTAAGCTCTTCAAAGAAATAATGGCTGTAATTAGTTCATTTGAGGAAAAAAAGACACCCCCCTAGGAGGTAACTTCTCCGCCTGAGATTTGCTCACTGGGAGTGACAAAATGACTCATGCTTTAAGTGACACCCAAAACCAAGCTGCAATGAGGCATAAATGACAGTGGAACAGGCTCCTCGGTGTTTCAGACTTCAAGGGCAAAGAGAGCCTGACAGCATTCCCTGAGACTAATTCAGAGCTTTCATTCTGAATTGTCAAGTCAACATTTATATCTAAACCCTTCCATTTCCAAGGCTTATGATGGTGTATTTTAGGTGTCTGTAGAAGGTTGCATGGGGTAGGAATTCTTTTTGCATCATTGCTTCATGTGACTAATTTTTTTCTATTTTTCCTATCTTTCTCTTTTCTTGCATTAAGTGTGCTCAAGTTACTACTCCCTTTTCATCACCTTAATGTTTCAAAGCACTGGCTGGCATATTTAGGAATCTTGTAATCAAAACTTTCCTTTAATACCTCTATGTACCCACTGGTGAGTGTGACAGATTTGTCTGTGGTCAGTGGAATGGGTCTCAGCTGAGACAAGCTGCTTTCACAAGGTTATAGAATGGGACATTTTTTCCAAAGTCCCCCCAGAAATATATACAGTTGAAATCCTGCCTCTAGATTTAACACACCGAAGAAGCCAGTCTTGCTCTAAATTCCTACCATGTTATTTCCTTCTAAACACTTCACATATTTGAATTTTTTTTTAAAATGTTGCTATTTGGGAGTACAGATTACAGGCATGAAATCCAGATCTTGATTAACTCCCTTTGACTTCTGCACTTAGGAACTTACATCAGAAATGTGGTACCAATTAGGAACAGCATGTCCTTTAGCACTTTACAGTTCTTAGATTACATCTCAATGCAAGTCTAATGTAATTGAACTTGATGCTAACCTAAATTAAACTATTGTATGGAATTGTATAAAAAGCCTTTTAGATACAATACTAGTCTTGGATTTAGATACTAAAACTATTTACATTCTTTCCTGTAGCCTGGGAAGAAGAAAGGTTCCGGTTATCCTCATATGCTTGCATATTGAATAGCTCAATTATTTATATAAAGAAGTTTCTTCAAAAGGAAATTACATGAGCTCAGACTTCATTTTCCACTCTATGTTGCAATATGTCTTCTAACTACTGAATAAATTTGTATCTTTTACAGAAATATAAAATGCATATTCTAAGAATGTATAGCAAAATGTGTTATCTTGTGCCAGTGAATTTCTTGAAATATTTTGTTTTGCTTTCTATGGCAAGATGAAAGAAAACTATAACATTAGGTACTCCCTAAACAGAATTGTTCATGAACATAGTTTAAATGCCTCAAATCCACATGTATTCAACACCAGTCAAATATCAAAACAGATTTAGTTTTTCACAACTTTGATCATACTTATGCTTTACTAGATTGTTTGTGTTTTCTGTTATGACTTATCTTTCCATACAGCTCCAACAAATACTATCCTCTTCAAGATGTCATTCAAATTCCCTATTGCAATTTCACTACAATAAATGAATATTTTTTTCCTTTAGGATATAATAAGGAAAAAGGATCAGTTTGCTTTTGTGTTCTGAAAAAAAACTGTTTTATTATTGCCTGTTGTTTATTATCTAGTGTTCAATATTTGTGATAAGTTTTTACAGGGAATAAATTATATGTGCACCCTGGTGAATAAAGCACCTGTTATTGTGCAGTTTGTTTTTCAAAAACTGTTAGGTCTTGCAAATATTTTCAGTAATATGTCATAATTTATATAGGGGGCTAAGGAGAAAGCTGTCCTTTAATGACTCCACAGTTTAAAAAGTGGCAAGACTGGTGTTATCCAAAGATTTTAAACTTAACTTCTTCTGCTTTCCATTAAACTGAGGCAACGATGTCATTCTTTGTTCAGTTTGCTTCCTATTTATGGTATTTACATGAAACATAGTACATTGCTGAAAGTGAACGCTGTAATTATGTATGCTTCATCAAGTTGGAATACAATAATATAAGTGCAGTGTTCAAGGCATAATTTGCACTTCAGGTGCATTATAACCTACTTGGCATGCTTTTTCCTAGTGTATATATTAACAGCTAATAATGGCCCTGATCCAGGAAAGCTTTTAAGCATGCACCTAACTTTAAGCATGTGATTGGATCCTTGGTACTTGCTGTTCTTTACTGGACCGTGCTCTAAATGAACAAACACTTCATTGTTCACTTCTCAAATAGTTCTAAGATTCCGTTCATTTTCGGATCTGCAAGTTCACTATATTATCTGACATTTGCTTTCTATCTTATAGAAATGTTATTTCCTTTCTAAATTTTTTGCTACAAAAATGCATTTATCTTACTTTAGTGCTGTTCAAAGATTAACATCTGTATCTGGAGATACAGTTTTTCTGCTTATTCACAGTATTAGTACCACCATCAAATTTTACTCAAGCCAGCTATGCTATATTTAATGAGCTTTCTGAATTAGGTATGACTTGACAAACACTTGACATCTTATCAAAATTTAGTCATCTTGTCTCCCTGGGAGTATTGTTTTTAAGGACAGAACATCCAGTATTAGGCAACAATTGCAGCAACAAGAACTTTGTCTATGTCTAGTACAGCAGGTGCACCTTAGTGCACTGTTTCATGACCACCTTCATTGTTATTTTTTGATTAGTGAATATAGCTTCTTATAGTTAGATTTCATCTATAATTTAGTCTTCACTTCTCTAGCATGTAGACATGATAAGCACTAATGTATTATGGATGCTGTGAGCTTCCCTGGTGTATTCCCTGTTAATATCCCCATAGGACATCTAAAGAAAGGGGTCTGTGGTCAGATTCTGCTGAAATTACATGTTTGCATAAAGAGTAAGATCAGACAGCTCAGAAGCTACAGTAATAGGTGGTCTGCAAACACTGCAAAATGCAATTTAGATGCATCCAAAGCTAGATGATCCAAACAGCAGGCATGGAATTAACAAGAGGTAGTGAAAGAGTAATCAGTGGTTACATCGATGTTTCTAACCTCAAACTGCATATTTGAAAGTAGCTGAATTTGTTAAAAAAAAGGAATGTTAGCTTTATGGCATCCTGAAGAGGGAGGAGAAGGCTGATGGAAGTAAGGCACTGCCCCCCCCCCCTTAAACCAACAACAGCAACAAAACAAAATCCCCTACAACACTCCATCTCTTCCTCCGCTATTCATTCTCCTTATACGCTGTTTAAGACTGGTTTAACATCAGTGGAATCTTACTCCAGACACTTTCCTCTTAAATTCACTGAAATTGCATGTTGGATTGCAGGTAAAGCTCACTCTTTTCTGCAGGAAAACCACTACCAACAACAAAAATTTTTACAAGCTTTATTTTTCCTCCATTCTCCTTCCATGCTTGTTCACTTTGCTAGCTTAACAGAAGCTCCATTCCAAGACTCTCATAATCCTAGTTCTTACAGCTTATTTCACAGAACTGGATCCATTGACTTTGGAAAGGACCTGGAGAACAGCAGTTCATCCTCTCTGCTGAAAGCAGGTCATCTAGAGCAGGTTGCCCAGGTCCATGTCCAGTCATGTTTTGAATATCTTCAGGGATGAAGACTCCACAGCCTCTAGGGGTAGCCTATCCCAGTGTTCAGTCACTCTTAGAGTCACTCTGTACATTTAAAAAAAAAACATGTACGTACCATTTGCTTCAGTATGTGCCCATTGCCTGTTGTTCTCTAATTGGGTACTGCTGAAGAATCTGCTTCCACCTGGTTTCCTCCATCCCTTCTTTTTGCCCTTCATGTTCCTTGCTAGGTTCACCTCCAGATGGAGCTTGGCATTTTTAACCCCCACCCTTGCCCAACTGTACAGCATCTCTATATTCTTACCAGGTCACCTGCCCCTCCTGTTACTTGTATGCTTCCCTTTCAAGTCTGAAGTTAGTCAGCAGCTCCCTGATCATTTCTGCAGATCTCCTGACACTTTTGCTTGGCCTTCTGTATATAAAGATGGACTATTTTTGAGCTTGTAGGAGAAAATACTCAGAAAAAACATCCAGGTTTCCAGGACGCCTTCCTGGTTTAGTTCAATCTTTATCTCTAAGCCGTTAAAGTGGAAAGTTTCCTGAGGCTGTTTTGGTAGTCATGATTTTCTATAATGCGCTTTCAGAATTCTTGTATTTTATGAAAAAGGTGTGTGAAATATCCCATATTATGCAGCGTCTGGCCATTCTGTTGTTATTGTGTAGACTGGGCATTAAACAAACAGAAGCTCAGGGAAATGTTTCTCTTCTGTCAAAGTATTAACTAAGCGTATTTAAAAACTAACAAACAAAAAAAAACATGGTCACTATTTCCTTCATCATTTTGGTTCTCTTCTTGCATGCTGGGTGTCTTTATGGCAACTGGTCTACAAAGCTCAGTCTGCCACAGGTCACTTCAAGAATCTCTTGTTCTTGTTTTGTGTTTACTATTCTTACATGTAACAGCTTTTTACTGCTGCAGTTTTCAAGCTTTGATTGCAGACGGTAGCCTAAGTGTTTCCTTTGTGATTTATCAGTCACCATCCAGTGATTTCTATGCTGCTTACCATTTTTACTAAATCACATATTAGCTCAACGTGAAAATCCTAGGTTGTATATCATGGATGTGCATTTATATGGTATGCTTTACCAGGAAAAGTTATTTTTCCTGCTATGTTCCTGTATCAGCTATCTTATCACTAGTTAAGATTGGTAACTGATAGGGTCTAGAGCCTGAATTAGAGATTTTAGTGTCATTCAATAATAACTAATTAAGGACAGGATTCCAGGGTAGGAGATAAATTCAGCTGTGATGTCATGTGATCTTACTATCTCACTTAAGGCAATACCACAACTACTTGCACTGCTTTTTGTATTCTAGTTAAGCAAAGAAAGCTATAAATAAAAAATGGGTCCCCAGCAAGTACTGTCATTCTCTTTTCATATTAATCTATTTTCATATTAATCTACTATGATTTGTCTTTTATAAATACCATGTTTCTAATTCTTAAAACACTACTTTTGGGGCCAGAAGTTTTGTTCTCAGGATGTGTGGAAGACTTAAAAAAAAAAAAAAAAAAAAAAAAAAAAAAAAAAGTTGATGCCTGCATGCACTGTACAGACTTTATTTGTGTGATGCTTCACAATTAAGATCTTTACAAACCTGATAAATTTTGTCTTTCTCTCTTATTTTTTCTTCCAAACTGAGTGGAGAACGGAGGCATAATACCTGTAATTTCTTATTATGCTGTAGAAGCAGTGTTTGCATGGTGGTAGTAACGACTTGCTGCCTGCCCCTGGCTATAGCTGACAAGGACTGATGATTAGGTGCTCACTTGACACTTCCCACTGATTTTCTTGTTTGTTTTCCATTTTCTCAAAGTTTAGAGATCATAGTATTTGGGGGGAATACATTTCCTCTTATTTGTACTTGTCTCTGTGATTCTCTGCTACTAAAATGTCCAGTGGAGAGCGTGAGCCTATTTTGTGCTATGTTATTTGGCTACTTAGTGAGTCAGGGTGTTCAATTTGAGAGAAATTATGGATGGAATTCAAAAGACAGTTGATCTGTTCTTATTTATCATCAAAGGTAATTTTGCATTTAAACTTAAGCTGCTCAGGGAGTGCAGTGCAGCAATTCAGCTGGTTGGATACAGGACATTTGATTGTGTGATTGGAGGCTCAGTTCACCATCAGTCTACTGAGTTACAAAATAAAATAGTCTTCTATGCTTTTAGACTGAGGACTGTGATAACTAGTTTTAAACATGACATTTTATCAAATCCTACAGTTGGATGTTCATAGCAATACTGAAACCATTGTTCTGATTTTAACAGAACTAAATGCCCATTTCAACATCCAGATGTGGGATGTAATTATGCATGAGGCCTCATACTTGAAAATGGCCCATGTGAAGTGTGAGGGTAGTCCATTTTGGGCTGATTTTTCTACAAGTTTCCAACAGAAAATAAAGTTAACTTTTATGGAATATATATATAAATACAGTTTTCTTTGTTTTTATAATGGTGGGAGCCCTAGATTTCCCTCAAATATTAGAATTCTACAATGCAACCTCATTCAGCTCTTGGGTGTATTGAAAATAAGGGTATTCTCCTTCAGCCTCTTTATTAGTATTCTGTCTGAAACTTGTGCATGTGTTTACATAGTGCCTAACCTAGGGTGCTTGAAGTCTAAAAGTCTGAACTACTGCAAATAGCTTGTATCCTGAAAAGCACCATTATAAACTGAAAGTTCCTTGGGGCAGTGGCTGATTTTATTTCCTCTATGAAAACACCTACAGCACTGTATAAGGTTGAGTTACAGTGGTAGGACAGTGAAGAACAGCTGAAGAAGATTTAGTTGGAAGTTGTATGAACTGTTGTATGAACTCTACAAAATGAGAATTAGGCTTTATTTTTAGTCCTCTTACAACAGTCTGAAATACACTGCCCAGTTGAAACAAATGACACTAAATTGGGAGGAGCTGTAGAATTCCTTGAGGATAGTGGCCTTGCAAAGAGATCTTGACAAATTAGAGCGCTGGGCAACCACCAACTGCATGAAAGTTTCTGCACCCAGAGGGTGGTTGGGCACTGAAACAGGCTCCGCAGGGCAGTGGTCACAGCACCAAGCCTGTCAGAGTCCGAGAAACATTTGGACACTGCTTGCAGATATGTAGTCTGATTTTTAGATGGTCCTGTGTAGAGTCAGGAGTTGGACTCGATGTCCTTGTGGGTCCCCGGGTCCCTTCCAGCTCATGATATACTATAATTCTATTAAATGTCAGGCTTTTGTCTGTTTTTTTAGGATTGAAGTGTATATATTGGTATCCTCCTTAGTGTTATATAAGGACAACTGTAGAAGGATGTGACTGAAACAAGCATTGTGAATTAAAATACACTTTATTTAAATCCAAGTTAATGCAGTTGAAAAATGATACTTCCAGACATACAAGCCCTTTTTCAGATCTGACAATATAAGTCAATGTATCAAGCACACAAAAGCATAAAATCTGATGTTGGAAAAATTACTGTGCTACAATTTAAAAAAAAAAAGTCAGAAGCTTAGTGCTACTCTATGAAACTGTACTTCCTGGTGTCTTACAAGTTCACACATTTGGCTTGACGTGTTTTATGGTCTGCTGGGCTGTGCCCATGTTGGCCGTCAAGCTGACAGAAGAGGAGCTGCTGAGCAGTGTTCCTGCACAAGGACATCCTGCTATGCTTAGTGGGAAGAGGCATGGAATAAGATGCTGCTCCTGAGGATCCTGGAAATAGAGGCCCTGAGATGTGGGATTGTCTTCTAAATACAAACTTGATGCTATTACTACTGCAGAGTGGAGTTTCAGATGGACTGTCTTAATGCAAAATTTAGACATAAAGGCTTGAAAATGGGAGGCCTCTGCATCCAGCCTATACAAGATGACAATACAAATGTAGTTACCATTGTGGTCTTGTGTTTCTCATGGTGTGAGTTAACTCTGCTGTAATGAGGTTATATAGCTTCTTTACAGGTGAAGACAAGCCCTTATTTGGCAAATACCCCTTTCTCCTCCTGATGAGGCAGCTGACAGATGTAAATACTAAGCCATAAAAGCAGGTGTTTGGGGCAGCATGCCTCTAGGTATTGACTTCCCTATGGTCACAGCAACTCTTCTGAAGTGAAGGCAGTGGCGACAGCGTAAGATGCTGGTGGCAGTCATCTGTTTTACTCTATTCAATTAATATTTTTAGCTGCCATACAGCAAAATCTCCTAATATCAAAAACATGAATAAAGGAGAAACAATTAAACCTAGCTGTTTTAAAATATTTTCTTCAATTAAATCCATTCCTTTTTACAGTAAGCAATTAAAGAAATCAAGCATGAGCTGGTACATAGACCGTATAAAGTATCAGGATACAGAAGACAAGAATTCAGAATTTAGACTGAATATGGGTTCAGCTGTCTTTGCTCTAAGTATTGAACAGGCATGCTGCAAAAATAACAATTCTTTCTTGAAGATATCTGCAATACCTCAAGTAAATTCTTATCTCTCTCCCTTTGTACTTGAATTTAATTTTGCCCTTATTGGATTTTGCCTGTTGCAGATGTATTTATATTAGCATAATTTTTTTTTTTTTTTAAATTTTCACATAGTTAAAAATGATGAAGTAATTTATAGCAGCGTTCCAGATCTGTTGGGTGTTTTTTGTCCACCTGTTTTCTGACTCCTTGAATAATTTCTTTCTTTTATTTAAAAAAAAAAGAAAAAAAGAAAAAAAAGCCTGCTGTTACTGAAACAAATAGGTACTGTAGAGCACTTGAGTCTCAGTCTTTGTTTTGCTGCCTGCATTAGGTGGGTTTAGGGGCCAGATGCACTGAACTTTGCAACAGACAGTCCCGGGACCATCTGTGCGGAGTTGGGGGGTATCAAAGAAAGGCTGTTTGTGTAAGTCGTGGGAAACGTAGTGGCCTGCCTGCCAGTGTGCTACATGAATTGAACTAATTGAAGATTATACTCTAGAGCTTGCCGTAGCTGAGTGAGAGGATAATCCTTCATCAGATGCAGTCGCAGCCAGTAATTGGAGCTTATTACAGGGAGGAGTTCCCCTGCAGTGCTGCAGAAACTGAGAGGCTTTAGTGTTTAATTACTATCTTTCAATAGAGATGGGAGGGAAAAAAAAAAGGCCAGGGTAAGAAAGTCCGGGAATAAGAGGAGGGGCACCCAGTGCAATGCAATTTCTGGTAGTCTAGGCTAGACATTTAGCAAGTGAGAGCATCTTTTGTGTGTGAGAACAACATTGTGGAATGTATAATGAACCTCTGTTGTTTGTAATTAACCCCCACGTCACCACAAAGTCTTTGTTTAGGATGTTGTCTTAAAGAGATTGTTTTCTACACCTCCAGAACAGTTGAAAAGACTATAAAGATCTGACTTGCTACATTTATGCCAGCTTTGCTTTTAAAAAGGATTTTTAGTTTATTGCAGTCCTGACTGGAGGTGGCACTTCCATTTGTCTCCAGCTCCGTATTCATATTGGAAACCGATGAAGATCAATATAAAGCCATACTTGTATACATCTATGTAAAGTCAGTTCGATTATCCTGGACTTCTGTAAGTGGAAAAAGTTTATTTGACTAAACAGATGTTGCTTGCTTTTACTGTTGGGTTTTGGATTTTTCTGATATAAATGTTTCTGTATAACTGGTGTAATGTAATACTCCTGAAGTCCTCACATTTGCAACTCTTCCAGATACATCTACTTACTCTGTCTCCTTAAATAATGATGTTAAAGAACTAAGTTCTATACAGAGCATTAAGATTAGGCACACTGTTCTGGATTGTTTTGTGTAGTAGCTTCCAAACATTAATGATATTCAAGCCAGTTGAGGATGCTAACTTAGACAAGGCAATCTAATCCTATTTGACAAATTAAAGGGCTGGGGATCCCATGGGGTGATCTGTCCATTTCACAGGCTTGTGTGTTGTCTCATTGCCTGTTGCCATACTTCTAAAAAAAAGTAGTTTTGCTGGGTAATATGTAGTTAGAATTGACTGACATCACTCCTGAAATACTCCAGCTCCAGGAATGATATTCTCAGGCAGTATTTGCAAAGCAGATTACATCAGCACTGTTATGAATTAACTGGTTGATCATGCTGTTCACAGCAATTATGGAACAGAAAGAATAAATGTATAACAGATACCTACCAGTTTTACATCAGAAATGTTTTATTTTAAATTGATTCTTAATGGCTACCTTGGTTTATAGGATATTTCTGAAAATCCTATTCTTCTCTTCCTTCTCCAGTAACGTGAACACAAGTCCGTGTCCCAACTGTTGTCTTCCAGTGTTTCTGGAGAGTCCACATTGCATCACAACTGGGGTGCAAACTAATCATGATCATGTCCTGAAAATGGAAAACCTTGCCACAGAAGGGCAATCCCGTTCAGTCTTCCTAGGTCAACCTCCACTAAGACTGAGGGCTATCTGCCCAAAGGGGTGACACGGACAGAGGATAGTATTAACAGAGCAGATTCAGACAACTTGCCTGGGAGCCAGGCAGGCATACTGGATCACTGACCTTTGGTGGACATATGGGGCATGACAATAGCCCTGCTGTGGAAGTAGAAGGGATTTTCAAGGAAGGCCTACCCACATGCAGTTTACACTGCTGAGAAGAAACAAGGACCACACTATCCTTGCTTGGAACTGTTTCCAGTATATTTACAGATCCAAGCTGGGACCTTATTCTGAAGCAAAACAGCTTTGTGAGTGTTGTAGGGCTATACTCTGTCTTGCCCCTCGGCTGCAAGCCATGGAAGAAAGCTTAGGTGGGGCAGAACAACAACAGAGTGAGGCAGAGAACTGGGGAAGAGTCTAGACAGCACCATGTATAAAGACCACCCCTTTTTATTTTCTTAGCCATATTTTTCTCCATGTTGACTGCCTAAAGGCAGTTCCCTTGGCTGGCTGGAGACTAAAAGCAAAAGGGGACACATCCCAGTGGACACAGCAGAGTAGTGTACTGTTACTTTGATTTATATGCTATATCGTTCTTGAAATAGGGGCAATACTGCTTATTTAATTTCAGAACAAGGTTTTAGAATTAGCTCCACTTTCCTGTCGTGAAAATGGCACAAATGGAATGCAAGTTTATTTAATGCAAGTCTGCTAGAAAAATAAATAAAAAGATTAAGGTTAGGACTGCTTTGGTATTAGAGGAGTTATAAAGCAAGCCTTCTGCTAGAAGTGTTTCAAACCTCATTGAATGTTTGTCAACAGCTTGCTCCCTTTTCAGAACATATATGGAATGGGGTAGAGAAGAAGGCATGTCAGTTGCTCCCTAATTTTGCAAACGTATCAATTCAGAATTAGATACAATAATTAAGTAAAGACACTATCCATGGAAAAAAGATGTATATGTTTCCAGAGATTGCTTCTGAAAAGGTATTTTGAAAATACTTAAGGTTTAAGCCTGTAGTCTTTTTTGTGGGTTTTCCTTTACTCAAATGCTCAGCAAAGTACTCAACTGTGTGCCTAAGACTTGCAGACTTCATTAGCATGAAAACATGCATTCAAATTCATTAGACATCTAGACTACTCATTAATTATATTTTTCTTGTGGCATTGGATAACTAGCAAATAGCTGGAAAAAGTCAGCATGCCATGGAAAAAACAAACAAAACCACAAAAACCTTCACTTTATAAATACCTGTCAGGAGGTATGAAAGCTGTCAAAATGAAACAATTTACAAATTTTTCTATCAAAAGTACAAACAGAATGAAGTCTTTGTAAAGAAAGAAGCTCTCTATTTGTCTCGTTACTGAACACAGACAATAATGACCTAAATGAGACACATTGAGTACAAACAAAACAAATGCATAGTGGGGTTCTAGCAACAGCCACTCTGTGATGTTTAATTAGAAATTGTTAAATGCAGAAAGTTAACAATTTATTTTAACAGACTTCGTTTCAACCTTGGCACGTGCTGAGTACCTTTTACCATGAAACAACTGATTTAGCGTAAACACTGAGTAACTATCAGACCACACCCTTTTAAACTAATATCCAAACATCTTACTGTTTGGTATGCGTGTACAATATCTGGTGTGTCTGGGAGATGCTATTCTATTGGTATAATGAGGCAGAAGGAAGGAAGGAAAAGACTCTGGTCCACCATGATTTTTGGTCTATTCTCCCATGTGCCTGGTGATAGGATGAGGGGGAATGGGCTAAAGTTGTGCCAGGAGAGGTTTAGGTTGGATATTAGGAAGAACTTCTTTACTGAAAGGGTTGTTAGGCATTGGAATGGGCTGCCCAGGGAGGTGGTTGAGTCACCATCCCTGGAGGTCTTTAAAAGACGTTTAGATGTAGAGCTTAGTGATATGGTTTAGTGGAGGACTTGTTAGTGTTAGGTCAGGGGTTGGACTAGGTGATCTTGGAGGTCTCTTCCAACCTAGATGATTCTGTGATTCTGTAATTCTGTGATTTGTCTCCAATACCTTCTCCTGAAGCTGTAGGTCAAACACTGTAGTAGCTGCAATTCCTAGCTGTGCATGTGACCAACAGCCCTAGGCACTGAAGAGGTAACAGGCACACAGAAAGAAAAATAATTAGAACTGTGCCTTTAAATTGGTGCCACAAGGAGCACAAAAATAACTCTGGAGTAGCCTGGATTAATCCAGCCTTGGAAAAGCAAGCATCTAGCTAAACCATAACGTGACAAAACCTGCTAGAAAGAAAGCATGAGCTAAAGGGAATCTGAGACCTGCCCAAACCAAATAGGTTGGAATAAAGCTGAGCAGAAGCTTTCCTGGGTATGCTAGGATGGGTGGCTGAGAACCTGACAACTCAGATTATTTCTCACTACAGACAATCTTTTTTGCCATCCTTTTCCTCACACTACCAAGATACTGTTAAAATGTCTGTACAGGTGTAAAAGTACAGTAAGTAAAACTTTGGTAACTTCAGTTTTGGTAACAACTTCATCTGATTATAGCAATAAAGGCTGAAAAACTAGATCCATTCTCATACGTAAAAAGCATAAAAGATCCTTCCAAAGAATTTATATTTTAGATAAAATAAGTACCTTTGCAAGCTATTTAGAGACAAATAGCCTTCATGCAAATAACCTTTTTTTTCAGATGTATTTATGCTGTTTAACATCGTATTTGCTTTGCAATTTTTAAATATCCAAATGGTTTTGTTTGAAATTCAGGAAACTTGTAATAAGTAGGTATTTTATAACTTGTAATGCTTCCTAGACATCAGTAGCTCTTAGGAATTGTAAATTGCTAGATGAAAAGAAACAATATTCTCCTTATGAACTATATAATAAAGACTAGTAATGATTCTTCTCTTGCCTCAGGTAGGCCTGGGACTGGTCTTGTTTGAGCAGTAGTGCTGAGTGATTTGTCAGATATATGGCAATTGCACTATTAAGCTGAGTTACACTCAGGCAACAACAAACATTAAATGAAGGGCATAATTACAGCTTGTTCCAGTAAAACAGATTGATCACAGGAGGAAGCTAGGCAGATTAGCTCATAGCCAAAGAAGCTGCATATTTGTCTCAGCTCTTAAACTTATATGATAGAAGACAGAAATGTCATCCTTTAAAACAATATATTTTTAATTAAGGTTTCTAGTTTTTTATGGTTACAGGAAAAAAAAAGTTGAACATAGTTTTGACTTCATTACTATCTGTATGCTCAGAAACACAAAAAGCATGCAAGATATTTTTAAAAATCTAGTTATTTTTAGGTTGTCGTTTTGAAGAGTGACTTGTAGTTTTGAGTACTTGGAGTTGATAACAGCAGAAAACTGCAAGAAGCCACATGGAGGAGCACTGGAGCAGGTTGCCCAGAGAGTCTGTGGCGTCTCCTTGGAGATTCAAAAGTCATCTCCATGTGGTCAGGAGCAACCTGCTCTAGGTGGCCCTGCCTGAGCAGGGGTTTGAACCAGATGACCTCCATTGGTCCCTTCCAATCTCAACCATTCTGTTTGTGAAACACATCAGCAAGTCTGAAAAATGTGAACTACAATAAAATTTGAAACAGGATGCTACAGTTTTGTTACTGGCCCCCTTGTCTTCCTCCCATATTGCAAGCCTCCATTGCATGTTTCCAGAACCAGGATTCCTCAGTTTGGATATTCTCCTTTGTTTACATGTTTATGTTCGCTACAACTTTTCTAGATGGCAGTTGCCTTAAATGACTAATTTTAGTATTTTTTCTTTTATTAAGACCTTAAAATTGTTCAGTCCACCTTCTTTCAGTACCACAGAAAATGATTAATACCTGCTGGGTTTCGTCCATTGTCTTCCCCTGCATTATGCTCTACTAAACATGTAAACCAGAGTTTACAGTGTTTAGCTATAAGAAGCTGCTGCTTAAGGTGACTCCATAACAAACAAAGAAAACAGTTTAGTGGTTCATAAGAAGCATAATTGCTCTTCAGTAATGTCCTCTGACAAATTTCAAAGCTGTGAAAATGCAGTTTAACCCTTCCCCTGCAATATAGCCATAGTTCTTCTGAGATTATATCCTACAAATATATCTTGGTATATAGAGCTCTTCTATATCAAGGAGTCAGTAGGACTCCAACCCATGAGTGGCAGCCAAAATTTACTACCTATTCATAAAGATCTCTCACTGTTCATAAACTAGTTTTCTGCAAGAAGTCAGAAAACATAAAAACATAACACTGCCATTAAGGAAATATTGATGTATGGGGGGGTGGGGAGGGGAGGAGGAGTCTTTTGCCATCTTTAAGATTTAAAAGCAGCAGTCTATAGGATCTGTATGCTCAAATTTGTTAGTTTTAAAAGCTGTCTCCCTCCTGAAATAATTATTACAATTGTGAGAAAGTCACTACTCTAATAAATGTGGATTGAATTCTCAGCTATATAACTGACATTTAATTCATTTGGCTAATTTCATTCTATAAATTTTCCTGGAACATTGCTTTAATCCTCTCGTTCCCTCTGGCTTACTGACTGTGCAGTCAGAGCTTTTTTGTTTATAGTGACTGCCCTATTAAATGACTTTAAACTGAGTTTTGGTCTGATGGCATTTAACTAGGCAGGGTCAGTAAATTACTTTTACTGCTATTAACTACCATCAGAAATAAAATGAAATAAAATAACCATAAAAGAAACTAGACTACACTTCCCAAATTTTAAATAAGTGTGTTTTAACAATAGCAAACTGTAGGCAGGGGGGATGGTGATGGACACAGTTTGATTATAAATGCATGGTTTATGTGGTAGTTACAACTCTCCATTATGTAATGCATAAGAACTTCATCTTAGCCTTTCAATGTGCACCTGATGTGGAGCAGTCATTTTGAAGACAGTTGCTAACTGCTTGCTGCATTTTCTACTTTTTAAAATTCTTTTCCTAGGAAGTACTATAACTTCTTGTTTTCCCAACATATGTCCCTTTTATTTGCAAATATATTTCAGCTGTACAATGGGTATCTTCTTAATCTTCCCAGAAGAGTTGTTGGGTCACAGGGCACTTTACATATTAGGCACTGCCCTGAGAGCTAAAACTGGCAGGCAGCTCAGTATTTGATTGCAGTTTTTCTTGAACCTAAATGATTGCTTATAGTGAGTAGCACAGAAGGCTTGAGGCAGGGTTTGGGTAATTTTTTAGGTAACTATCATTTAGGACTGAGCTCTTAGTTCAAATTCATCCAAACTGGAAAGAGATATTCAGAGCAGGCTGAGCTCTTTGACCACTGAAGATTTGGTTGAGTGTGGATTGTAGACTTTGGGCTAGAGATGCAGAGATCTTCCTTCTGAGGCTTATAGTTTTGACTGTTTGTTTTGACTGGATAA
This sequence comes from Anser cygnoides, assembly GCF_040182565.1. NCBI lineage: Eukaryota > Metazoa > Chordata > Aves > Anseriformes > Anatidae > Anser > Anser cygnoides. Next base: position 73,312,634 of record NC_089873.1, on the reverse strand, counting down.
ATGAACCAAAAATTTGGGATTATAGCACTTAACTTGTATAGACTAGCTAAAGAATTTGACTTACTAACCAATTAAAATTTCTGTAAACTCTTAGTGTCCTAGAATGGCTGAGCTGCTCTAAACTCCTAAGGAGACTTAAGCATTTACAGTGTCTTAGCATAGTTAAGATTTCGTCCCTCATTAAAAAGACTTAGCTGTGCCAAGGTTCCTTAAATATTTAGCAAAGCTTATATGCACTGTAGTTCCTAACTTCCTTCTTAATTTCAAAACCAGGGAAATCAATGCAAAGAACTGTACAATGTGAATTTGAAAGACCAAGTAAGCTCTTGAGAAATTCAAGAAATTAGCCTCAAAATTAGCTCAGTCGTCATGACTGCTTAATATTTTCCTTTAATAGAAACCTTTGAGTGACATAGGATATGCAATAAGAGGTTACACTTTTGCATTGCTAAATCAGCATTGTGTTTCATTACTTAATTTGTTTGAATTTCCTGACCATAGACCTTCATTTTTAATTTAGAATTCCATTATTGTTTTTCTTACATATGTACTTAAGTTTCTAAAATATTCATTAATATGAGCACATTAATTCTATAGAATTAAGTAAATGTTTTTACACAGGTCAAAAATTATAAAGCCTTTCCATGAGTGATAGCTAAGTTAGGCTGCTCAATGGCATCAAGTCCTTTCTCTAGTTCATGGCATTTTAAGTTGATAAGAATTTCAAATTGTCAGTATGCAAAAACACTATGCAATGCTTTAAATGTGTAGATCTTTCATGAATATAGGAGGAGAAAGACAAGAAAGCATTAAAATATTACTATACTTCTAGGACAGTAGATTTATAATTCTTATATTATTCTAATTTGATTTTTCTTTGAATGTTTTCTGATTTTAATACAGACTGCTGTTTGTAGTAGGTTCACAAACCAAATGAAGACTCTCGTCCTAGAGTTTTATGTGATTGGATTTTGTAGGTGTCCAGTACTGGCAACAATGGAACAAAACAGGATCCAAAAGAAAATGGACTTACAGGGGAGGGGAGAACAAGGACTGATAAAGTCTCTTCCCCTTTCCATCTTAAGTGAAACACTTTGACTGTTATAGTAAAACCACATTATAAACCTTCATAAATATACAGATCATATTGATATATGGTAGCATAATCTAGATATATGATCGAATGTTAGTTGTGTTAGTAGACTTTGTGGTAGCAGTGCTATAATTCAGTGTTGAATTGGTGCCCAATCAGACCTCTCAGTTTGTCCATCTATAACTTAATATACGAAGGGACTGTATTTTTCTTAACCATTAATTTTTCTCAGGTTGATGTTTCAGAAAAATATTTTTTTCATTTGAGTTAATTGAATAAGGAAGAAAACCATTTTAAAATACTATTGAGACTTCTGCTGTGCCTAGTTATGCTTGACTACTTTAAAGCAACAAAACAGGTATGACTAAGAATCTTAATTGTTCAATTAAATTCTGATTCTTTTCCCAATGAATAAAACAAGTGCAGTTACCAGTGCCATTCACTGGCAGTCCTTTTGGGTCTTCCAGACGAAAAGCTCTCTACCATAATGCAAGGTAACATTGATACAATTTTTAAAGATGCTCTGGTACATGCAGTTGTCACAAAATAAAAGGCTGCACTCCTTTTTATGCAAGATACCCTTTGAAGGAATGGAGGACAAATTTCTGAAGCAGTGTTTTGTGGATGATGTAGTAAAATGGCTTTTCTCCTTCAGTTTTTCAGGCTTTTTTTTGATACATGATATTACTCAAGATAATTTATAATGTATTTTCACCCACACAATCCAAATGTTTTATATAAATATACATACTTGTAGAGAACTGAATAACAATATGGGATGATAGTCATACTTACAGATTAAAAAAAAAAGGGTATCCCTCCTCTACAACAAAGTTGCTCTTCCAGGGTCCTTCTTAAACTGCTTGATCTTCCAAACAGCTTTTTTGTCTTTCACAGGATTTATTTGAGACTAAAGCATTCACAAATTTCAGATGCCCATTTCAAGGTTCCTGAGTTTTAAGAGCTCATAGCTTCATTGTACTTTATATGCTCAAGCTGCTGTTGTCAATTACTTTAGCTATAGCTGTGGCAGCTCAGCATTTTTGCAGGTCATGTCCTTGAATCTCCAGTCAGAAAAGCAGCACCACATTATTAGGTGTCCAGCTGTGGAAAAGATTATAGGACCTTATAGGACCTCTACAGCAGATGCAAATGTTTCTTATCATCTAATTTTCTTCATATCTACGGCACTTCTCCACAGAAATGTGAACTGTTGCTCTGCCTCTGAACTGAAGACATACACTACCTCTCTCAACTCACAATTTTGTTATCTCATCATACCAGAAATCTTAATTTTCTTAATACTTGTGGGTGATGTTAACATATGCAGGGATATATGCCAACTCTCCTAGTGCCATCCAAAGTTGAATGTGAACAAACTTTGTATGTGGTATGCTGTAGCATGAGTACTCTTCAATGGCTCAGCAGGATGTTCATATTTGTGACAGAATGAAACAGCTGTGAATCTCAGGAGCATTTTGTCCTTGCAGTACATGATGGGCAGTCACTCAGAGCAGTACTGTGAGGCTCTGAATCTGGAGAAAGAACACAAGACATGCAGCTGATGATGTGACTCTTGGCTCTATAAATGCATGCACCATCTATAGGAGGATGGCTATGAGGAGAAAACATGGTTTATATGATTTTCCTGCTTCACCAGCAATGATTCCAGAATTCCCACATGCAGAAAAAAGTTTTCATGAACTCACCACAAACCTCTTGAACCCCTGCATTTATTGTTATAGTCTGAATTGGTACAGAAATGAGCCATGATTTCTGCTTTGAAGATGGTTCTCAGTCTTTGCTGTGTCTGTGGCTAGTTCAATTTGTGTTTGCAAGTCAAATGGTGGGCTGATGGCAGCTAGCTACTTGACAGCCTTGCAACAACAGTTTTTCATTTGCATCTGGTGTTTTTATAAAATAGCATAGAAAAATGCTCCGAACTCAGCTGGAGTGACCGTATATTGCCACTCTGAAGAAACCAGAGGTTATTAACCATAAGGTACTAAAGCACAATTTCAGGGCACCATGACAGGACTTCACAGAACATAGACAAAATCAGTTAAGAATACCAAGACAGAAAACAATGGCAAAAAAAGAAAACGTTGAGATAAGCTGGAATTGTCATCTTTCTTTATAACACAACCTTATAGGGGCTTCAGTGCTCGTAATAACTCTGGGGTTCTCCTTTTTTTTTTTTTGTCATGACTTATGAAGCTGAATATCACAGGGAAGTCAGTCTTAGCAAGCTGCTATTTTGTGGTTGCAGCATTTGATGGCTTGTATATTTGAAAGGCTGACAGCCTTGCCTCTGAAATCATTTGAATATCAGAGTTGAAAATGCCATGTGTGTGCCGTATGCGGGTTGTTGAGTGCTGCAGTCTTCCCTTGCCCCCTACAGACTCAGCCAATGTCAGTCCAAGCCTTTTCTCTTCCCATTTGACTCCCTTTGTCTGCATGCATTGCTGCTGCTGCAGGGCTATGTCTTGTTCCCCTGATTTCTAAATTAATCACCTTCTTCCTTTGTCAGCAGGAACGGGTCAATAAAGTACTGGAGAGACAGATGCCACATTTTCTGTTCACAAATAAGCCACAGTCATGCCTAGCCCAGGGATGAAAATCTTGTTCTTTCTGCCAGCATGCTGACAGTAATGGTTGCCGCTGGAACTGAAGCCCATACTTGGTCATGAGGAATCTTCCCCCCAAATCAAATTGCAAAGGACCATTGCCCCCCCCCCCCCCCCGCCCAGTCTGAAATTTTACTCAATGACTATATTAGCAATTTCTCCCCATCTCTTCTTCAGTTTTTAATTTTTTTTTTCTACCATATAACACGCTGGCATAATAGCTTTAATCTCATGCTTTGTGTTTTCAATGCTGTAATATGGCAGTAGAAAGTGTTTTGTGGCCAAGAGCTTGCAAGAGTACTTGCCAAGATTGTCTGTTGAGCTCTCAGACCTGGACATCTGTACATTTGTCATGATTACATGGGACTGCATTCAATCCATTAGGCAGTTCCTTCCAATCCCATGCTGTAGTAAATTACATGGGCCACAACTTTTCAGGGGCTTATAAGTAGCCCATACTGGGTTGATTTTCATGAGGAAAGTGAAAAAGCATAATCCCTAACAAAAGAATTACTTCTTGCCAATTTCAGGGAGTGCATGACAGCAAGTGAGCTTTCCAGTGAAAAAGTCTCTGATTTTTTTTTTCCTTTTTTTTTTTTTTTCCATGAGTGAAACAGTGTTTTTCCCCCTACCCTCATTCTTGAAAATAATTTTATTTTTGTAGCTGAAACTTTCCAACACATCTCAGCTTGAGGCGCTGGCATTGCATGGAAAATTTCAGCCCAAACATTTAATATTTGGCAAAGTTGTAAGCAACTGGAACTTAAAACAGGGAGAGTCTGGCAATCTAAGATGCGCTAGTAGCCTTCTTCCTAATGAACGTGCTTGGACAAAGGCTAATATACCCCCAAACAAGTCTGAAAGAATAGACTGAAAACACTGTTGGTGTCCTATCTGAACTTCCTAGACTTCATGGAAAAGTACTTTGAAAAATCTTTGGAAAGCAAATCTGTATGACTAAAACAGATACAAATCTAACTATAATTTTCTGGTAGGCTTAATAGTTGAAATATTGTCTTCAGCTTCAGTGGTGATATTACCAAAATGCAGTGTAGCGCTAGAAAAGCTTCAGAAAAGGAAATTGAGAATGATCCCCAGAGATAAAGAAATGTGCAAGATGAAGTAAAGTAATTTGCATAAAAATTGTTAGATTGGTATTTAATTGAATTATATTGGGGCTTACACTTTATAGATAATGTCAGTTTGAGTTACTCTTGTAAGTTATTATAGACTAGTGTATTATTAAAAACAAATACATTATTGGAACAAGTTTTGACAGTGCACTTACCTGGTAAAGTCATCTTTTTAAAGCACTCACGCCTTCTAGTGCAGTGAAATATGAGAGCACTAAATAAAACCTGTTAAATTTCTGTTTTCCATCATTCTCATTATAGATCTCCCCAAAGGTGCCTAGAATGTTTCCAGCTGATTCAGTCTTGTGCAGCAGGCCAAGTCATGTTAAAATTTGGTGGATGTTTTTGATTGATGCTATGTAATTATAGTGCAGTCAGTAATTCCTTTTTTTTTCGCCTTGTTGTTCAGCCATTAAACTAATACTACCAGGTTAAAAACACTTTTTAAAGTTGCTTGCATGTATGTTGGCAGCACTGCTCTGCCATGTTAAAGTGGAAGAATGCTAAATCTAATACATATTCCTGTGCTTGTTATTTCTGCTTGTGAGTCTGAATAGAACACTGATAACACAGATTTGGTCTATCAAATTCACTTTTGAGAGAAGTGAGACAACCATATACCGTATCAACTTAACTGTACAATGTTCTGTTCTGGGCTGACCTAACTTCTGTAATGATTAGTTCATGCCATGGTTTGGAAGAAAAAAAACCTTCTGTTTTAAGTTTATACAAACATATGTTACTGTCTGGAAAATTTGAAAATGGTCGTTTTTTGTTTTGTTTTGCTTTTGTTCGTTTGTTTTTAGACTAGCTGCAGTTTTTGACATTCTGTTCTCTAACTAGTGATTTTATAATTTTCCTGTCATTTATGATATCCTAGTAAGCTGAAAGCTTTACCTGAGTTGGACCTGTAAGATATCAAATACAGAAATGTGAATATTCATTCACATGCTGTATGATTATTAACCAGCGGTCACTATATTACTGTTCTCTTGCATTACAAATAAAACAGCAGTGTCTGTGCCTACGTTTTTAATCATGCTCAAGCTCTGTTTTAATCTTCTGGCTCCCTTTGATTCCACGTCAGCACTGACGATAATCGCACAAATCTTTACCAGTGCAGCAATTAGAAAATCTGATGCTTTGACATACTCTTAATCTCAGCACTCCCTAACGGTGACCTTATTGATCTCAATATATCACAATATTCTTGTCCCTCTTGTGACACAGTAAATGCTGAAGTGTATCCACTTATAATCAGCATGCTGACTGCTGTCAGTTATGCCAAAAGCATCGTATTTAATGACTAGATGCCACAGAATTTAGATGCTTCTGATTTTTGTGGGAACTTAGCTTTTTGTAACTTTTTAATGTTTCTACTTATTTTTGTTGTAATTGTAGGTATATTTTAAACAAAAGCTTTTCAGTTCCAGTTTTCTCTCCATGAATCTTGATACTGTGAGCTCTATAGTGCTATTTTACTGTATGGCTTATCTATGTAGTCAACTGAGGGGGGATTAAAAAGGCTGAGCATGGGCTTTATTATAAACCTATCAAGATCTGACTGAGATTTTGCCATTATTTGTATTAGGTTTCAAAGTGATGCACCCTTTTGAGGTTGAATGAAGGCAGTGTTGGAGAAAGCTAAATAATCAGACTAGAGACTATGATAACTGTGCCATCATATCTACACAGGTGAACCTCTGTAGCCTGCTGTAGCCTGTTTACCTGTGGATTTTCAGAGGTGTAGAAATTCACCTGCTTGGCTCAGCTTGCCAATGCATCTAGGAGAGCAGCACATGTACACACATGCAGAAACTCTTACAAAAGTAAGTTGTATAAAAAGACTGAGTTCTGCTTCGTTTTAGGGATTAAGAACTGATTCCTTTAAAAAAAATGCATACATTAGGACTCTCTTATTCTTTCTGAAACAGCCAGCAAGTCAGGAGGAAAAAAAGGCAGCTACCAAAACAGTTTTCTGGGCAATTTTGCCCAGCCAGGTCAAGTTGGAAACTAATATAGTACTTGTCCACATTGCTGCTCCAAATTAGCGGTATTTCTCTCAGCCTCCTTGGAAACACTGGCAGGTTCATGGGGAATTAGGGACTTCCTGGGCCAGAGATGGAAAAACAAAGTGAGAATAACCTGGTAACTTAGTGTTGAAGGCACTGAGGGGGAGATTCATGTTCTAATTGGTGGTCAGAACAGCTTCTGTGTCTTATCTTAAATGAACATATAATAAAATACTCTATCTGAGGGACTGCATAAAAAGGTGAAAACTTATTTCTGTTGTCTTTAAAAAATGATCTGCCACTTTTCTGAAAGAAAACATGGATGCTCATACTTAGGCATCAGTCTGGGACTTTTATGTTGCAAGCTGTAAGGTGCCTAAGGCCTTGGTATATATGTCTTTCCAGTTTCATTTCTAGCATTGGCTAGCTTAACCGATTCTTAGCCGATTCCTGTTCTGTTGGAACCTGATCACTGTTCCCATCTGAGGTTGGCCTGAATTGTGGATAGTGCTTAGCTGCTTAACTACAGTCAGAGACTAGCTCAAAAATAAGTGGCAAGTAATCCAGAATTGTGAAGCATTATTTTTTGTATCCAGATCCTAATTCAAAGGTGAGGTGCTGAAGTCTGTTTACAGCCATTTGCTTTTAATCAGTAAAAATAACATGTATGTGTTCAGATGTTAATGCTATATGAGGCAGGGTATCAAATCTCACATCTGTTTTAACTTTACAGCTGTTTTTAGGTTTTACAATTTTAAATTTGAAGTAGAGAATTAATTAAAATGATAATACCCTAATACCTTCACCTATTTAATTCTTCTTGTCTGAATTACTGCTTTTCAGTAGCAAGATTTCCTTATGGCAGTGGGGTTTTTGCATGACACAATGTGTAATTCTTATGTTTCTCCTTGTAAAATTCCACTGTGTTCATCATTTCCAGCTGATTCTCCAAAGAAATTTTGCTCTTGGCTCTCACTTCATAAGTACAATGAAGCCAGTGCCAATAGCTTGTGATTATTTATCTTGGTACAAAAGTTATGGTCTGGTTTTCCAACCTTGGGAAATAACAAACAATACTAATTTTCTTAAAGACAGACAGTTTAACAGCACCATAATCAACATTCTAGTAGACCTCTAAGTTTTGGGTAATTTTTTCTGATTTATGTAACTTCATGGTTGAGTCACCATCCCTAGAGATCTTCAAAAAATGTGTAGATGTAGTGCGTACTAATGCGGTTTAATGGGGGATTTGGCAGTGCTAGGTTAAAGGTTGGACCAGATAATCTTGGAGGTGTTTTCCAACCTAAATGATTCTATGATTCATTAAAAATGAATGAAAGGACAATATACTGTTTTAAGATCTTTTTTTTTCTCCACATGATTTCAGAATGGAAGACTTGGAGCTTGCAGTGTCACTAACTACTACAAATAATTTTTAAAGAGATGGTGGTGTTTACCTTCTGTTTCCTGAGATGGCTTATAAAGATATGCCAGGCAAATGGTCCTTCCCCACAGTCACATGAATGCAGCAGTTTTTATTCATTCACTAATTTAATTTCTGTACAGTGCAGAGTTCTTTGAACAGGCTTGACCTGGAAATGACCTGTAGAAAGTGAAGAAAAACAGGGTGGAGGTTACTAAAGGAAGTTTTTGAGAAAGCTGTCTGTGTGGTGTACCTCCTATGTGGCTTGCCTGGACTTCTGGTCAGGAGGAATGGTTGATGATGCAGAATGGCAGTTACAGCTCTTTAAAGCAGCCTTAATAGCTATTTAGACTTGAGCTTCACATCTTAATCTGAGATTGCTTAAGGATGGCTGATTTCTTAAGGGCACACATAAAAGAAAGCCTAACACTAAAGAGAATCATTGCCACCCCAAATTCATCTGCTCAAATCACCATATATCATCCATTCTTGGTGGAAAGACGTGTGAATTCTCCACCATTGGTTATGCTTTTCTTTTTTAAGTAAACACACACACACACACAAAAAAAAATTCTCCTAGATGTGGTATTTTCTTTACTATAGATTAAAAACATGTCCTGCACATTTTATCTAACTTTTGAGATACAAAGATGCAAGACACCAATGTATATTGTGCACTTAAAATCCTATTGAATTTGCTCCTATTTGAAAAAAACACAACAACACACAAACCCCAAAATAAATCCTTCATGTGGGATATAAACACAGGAAATGTCAGGCCTAAAGAAAGTTACGAGCAAATGATAAATGGAACTGAAACTTGATTTCAATGATATAATTTTCTATTCCAATACATGGATATACATATAGAACAGGTATCAAAAAGTAGTAAGTAGGGTGATGTATGCTCATAATTTAATACATTACTATGAAATTTCAACTATAGACTTAGCTGAATCATTATTTATATGCAATAACTAAGACTAAAGGCTCCATGCAATTCTTGCAAAAACAGATTGTACTGTACTGTTCTAATTCTGTTAGCAGTCTTTTGTTTACCATATTAATTTCTTCAAATAAATGTCTAATATCACTTTTCTGCAATCATGAAAAGACTTCCAGAGGCTTTATGTACATAGCACTTTCAACAGGGAAAAAAAAAAAGTGGAAATCAACTTCATTTGAATGAATAAGACTTTTACAAATGAAATGATGAGGAGTGTTCCTTTTAAATTATTAGGCCTTCCCACACCATTTGGTACAGAGAATACTGTTGATATCTAAGCTAAAAAAAAGGCAGTGTGGAAAAAGTACACATTTGATGCCCCTGATGTTTTAAATTTTTTTTTTTTGACAAGATACACAACAACTGCTGCAATTTATGACCTATAAGATCTGCATTCTTTTAAAGTATTTCTTTTACATTATGTAAACTGGTTTCAGATATGTTCTCATACAAGTTTAGCATATATTAAACATCATTGTAGAAAATCAAACTTGCATATTACTGTTGTAAGTCTTTTTGTGTTATTCTTAAATTTTAAAATTGATTCTTTGGAAAAATATTTTATCGCTATATGTACCTCATTCCAAGTACAGAGCCCCTGGCCAATTTTTTTCCAGCTTCAGTTGGAAATGCTATTGACAGATGTGTGTTGGGTTGCACATAAAAAGGACAATCATTTCACCTCTTTGGGACTAGCTTCAAAAATGAGCAAAACACAGAACATGCCATTGCTTGATATCTTTATGAAGCTTTGAATGCAGTAGTTTGATGAATCCTTTACTATGATACATTCAGAATTGAAGTACTGAATATTTTCTTCTGTATAAATCTGTCTTTCCAAATTAGACCAAGGGCAAGCGATCCATTTTGCTTTTTGTATACAGGCACAACAATAAAGTTGAGCACTATTCCTTCCCATTTGAAGCACTCTGGTGGCTCAAGCATCCTCTTTCTGAGAGTTGCATTAGGCACATTGACCAAAAATTTCCCTTTGTCCTACTGTATGAGGGACTTGTGCCATTTAGATCCCTGTTCCTAAGATGTCCATGGTTTTGCGGTGACATAATTAGGTGACAATTTTATGGTGACACAATTAATTCCCTATAAGCTCAGATCCTGTGAACACCTGAAGCCTGCTTGGGCCTTGCATGGAAGTACTCCAGCCTAAAGCACAGGCTGTGTCTTGTACACTGGGTTGGATTAAGGGTGGTACACAGATGTAGCAAGGGTGTTTTTCAGATGAGTTTTACTTCTTTAGTAGGAAATACATTCTGAGGTTGCTGTTAAAGAGCTGTACAGGGAAGGCCCCCCCGCCGTACCCGCACACAGGGGCCAAGGCCCAAGCCTGCCACCCGCTGCCGGCCTCCCGCTGGGGCTCGGTGCTGAGCTGACGGGCCGAGCCGGGCGCTACAAGCCCTCCAAGTTTCCCTCCCCGCTTCTCGGCATCGCGCTAAGCCGCTGCATTACAGCTTTAATTTCGCTTTCCCCCGGCTCGCTTCTCAGCGCTCATCCCGCCCCGGCTCTCGCCGTGGGCCCGCCCGCCCGCGCGCCGGCTGGCCAGCTGGCCGCAGGTGCAGCCGGGCCGAAGGTGAGCGACGCGGGGACGGGGCTGCTGAGGCCAGCGGCTTCGGGCAGGGGGCGAGGGGCGGCCGCCGGGCTCCCTGCCCTGGGGCACAGCGGCTGGGGGCGGCTTCTAGCCCTCGCTGGTGCTCCTGGAGCGAGCACATAGCCCCAGCTGGGCAGCCCGCGGAGCGGGGATAAAAGGGGTGTCTGCGCCCTGGGGGGAGCGGGGCGAAGGGCGGGACGAAGTGGCCGGGAAGAGAGGCTGAGGAAGGGTCTGTGGTGGAGGAGGAGGAAGGGGTGGTGGAAGAGGGGAAGGGGTGGTGGAAGAGGGGAAGGGGTGCTGAGGGAGCTGTTTGTAGTGGGGGCCCCCTGGCTGAGCCGGGGGATAGGGAGACAGGTGAGCGTGGCAGGCTGTGCTGGGGAAGCCAGGCGGTGACGAGGTTTTCTCATTTGGGTGCCCTGGTTGCCCACTCACGGTAAGTGGAGGTTGTCATAGTCTACTTGATCAGAGGTAGAAGCTTTAACTTGGTCAGGTGGGGTGGGAGGGAGAAGGAGAGGAATTGATTGTCGATGACACTTTGTTCCTGCGCTTTTTTCTTAATCTCTCCCTCTTCAGGCAGCTCTTTGAATTAATGCCTGAACACATTTGTAACTCCTGAGTCTCTGCCAGTGGTGTAGGAGTAATTCTTTTTTGATTCATTCTTTTTTTTTTTCCATGGGGCTTCACGTTGCATTTTGAAAGGTGGTTTCGATCTGTGTTTTCTCTTTACTGAATAGGTTCGATGATGAAAAATATTAATTCAGTTCTGTGTGGCTCAGTCTGATGTCTGTCCCAAACTGATGTTCATACTCCTTGACAAGCTCACCTGAAAACGGATGGTATATGGTTTCTATCCATCTCTCTTTATCAGTCCTTATTTTGGTCTTACGTAATGAATAAATCAATGAAATAATCAGTTTCCAAAACTTTTTGTACTTCTCAATATTTGATCCCCTTATGTGGCATAGAATGTTGGTGAATCTACATCTGTATTCATTGCAATTGTAATTATAATGTGTGTGTTATGTATGTGCAACTTTAAAAGGTTCTCACTTCGGTGCTAAATGTTCTTAATGACCTTAAAAGTGACTCAGAAATAATCACAAACTACTTTGCAGATGCTTTTAAATCTCGATAAACCATTCCTATTTTAGTTAACTGGATTATTAATTTGCATGCAACATCTGTCTCAATCACAGATCAACATGTTAACCTCTAGAACACCTTTAATTTCAGGTGACTGGCCCTCGTAGCCTCTAAGCTATAGCTGCTTTAAAAAGGTACATGTTAGCAATAATTTCACAAAACAGTGGACACAAGGTAATTTTAAAACTTGCTGTCTCCCTACGGGGAGGTTTAAGGAAACCTTGCCTCCATATAGCACTTTATACCAAAATGACTTAAAAATGTACCTACGTGTCAGTGAAAACAAAGGCTGGCACTTTGGGCTGAGACACCTGCAGTGGTTAATGGGGTGTAGCAGTGGAGCATCTCCTGGTCCCATGACAGCTTGGAGGACAGGGCTGCTTGTGAGGAATGCGGGATTACAGCCTCCACTGCATCAACTCTGCAGAACTTCTGCTTATGCAGTTAGCCACTGGGAAGTGTGATAATTGGGCACCGTATTATAATAGAAAGATAACAAAAGAGTGTATTTCAATTATGAAATAAGATAGTTTAAATTCAAAAATAAATGAGAAAATTTAGATTGTTAATTTTTTTGTTTTATTCCTGATATAGATACGTGTTCCTAGCTGATATATTTGCAAGCAGATAGAAACTGGAAGATGTGGTAGTGTATATGTTTTGAAATCTGTAGGCTTTCCAAAAACAACAGGTAAAGTTGTAAAATTAAAAGACCTGAAATTGACTAGTGTATTTTTAAAAATAAATACACCCTGCCACTATTCTTTTGACTAGACTTTCAGAGTTTTCATACTGAGATTGTACATGGGTGATGCTTTCTTTTAAATTCTGTTTGGCACCCTCTCCCAGTATGTGATTAGGAGATGTGTTGGAAAAGGTCTCTTTTTTGAGATAAAAGAATGCACGAGAAGGATGAAATTGGGAGAAATTGCCTGCAGAACAGTTGGGGGGGGGGGGGGGGGGGGGACACTGATCTGATACCCTAAAGCAAAGTGTGATAAAAATATATTCTGAAGGTTTTTTTTCCATCTTGTATTCGTATTTATAGGCTTGTCAGAGTGCATAGTTAACATTCTGCATCAGAAGTGTATGTGTATATATATATATATATATAAAATAAAGAATTTTCTGTTTCAAGGGAGATATAACTTCATGATGAGTATTCTTGGAAGGGGGAGGGGGAAGAATACACATTTACGTAGAGTGATACCTTGATAAATTCATAGCATAAAGATATGGCGTACAACATTGCCAGACAGCATAAAACTGCCAAAAAATCCTTGGCTTACCGTTGCGTCTATTTTTGTTATATCAAGGTAGGGATATTATAATTTACAAATGTGAAGGATTACCCCTTACATAACAGCATCATCTGAAAATTTACCAGTTTGCGTGGTAGTGCAGGCAGCAGCCAGCACAGAATGTTTTCCCATTTTGATAAGCTAAACCAAATTTAGTGGGGATGGAGACAACAATTTTCTATTTTTTTCTAATTCTGTGACCTGTATGCCTGTATGGAAATCTTCTGGGAATGCCTTGTGTACCTACTGTGATGCTAAATTATATCACTTTTGTAATTTGGATTGTTTCTTGTAAACAGCGATGTCTTGAGGAGACAGACATGACATTTTTACTAGACTGGATGCTCAGGTAGAACAAAGTAAAACAATTATTAGTGTTTGGATATCTGTGCGATTTCTGTCTCTGAGTTACTGAATGGCTTTGTTATATGTAGATAGAAAAGTTAGTATAAACTTTGAAGAGTAGCATGGTTCTGGTTTCAGGTATATTTAATAGCATTAATCAACATTTATTACAAGATGATAAAGATTTTCTTCACTGATGAAGCAGTGAATAAAGTAGGCGAGTGTTTCACAAACTGAACAAACGTGAACATTGCTTGTACTCATCTGCTTTTGTGCACTCTCCAAGAAAAAATACAGTACTGTGCTACTTCTAATTGCTGGCAGCAGCTCAGTTCCTCAGGGTGTTGGGGGCAGGAGGAAGGCTTGAAAACCAGCTGTAATTATCAGCTGCAGATGTGAGCACTCTTTATATTGCCTGGCAGGAACTGAGCTGCTGCCAGCAGTTTAAGGGAGCTGATAGTTCACTAGCTCGTGTAAATGTCTACTGCTAATAATTGCAGTTGCTTCTGACTTCCCTGGAGGAAATGAGCTCCTTCTAGCTGTAATTCAGGGTAGTTTGGTTTTATTGTTTTTTCTTGTTGCTTTTTAGTAGCTTAACTTTTTAATTAGGTTTTCCCCTACCTATTCATGACTACCACCCTTTGAAGCTTCTTGCTACTTCATTAAGAGTTGCAATCCTGGTAGGAGAGACACTGGTCTAGGTCATTACTTCTGTTTAAAAAAAAGTAAGTTGAGGTCAGGTGACAGAATTACCAGAGCCTCTGTTATTGGTTGTTAGGTTATTCTACCAGATAATACTTTGTCTTGCCTAAAACAACTGCTACTTCTAAAGATTCACAAACCCATGTTTGTGACCTGGCAGTAAAAGAATGTACATTGATGAGTGCATGATTACTAGCATGGTTATGTCTGTTATTAGGGTGAAGATCTGCTTAGCTGAGAAAGATTGGAGATGTATGTATTCCTATTTTAAATAACTTCTGATGTATGCCTATACTTCCAGCAAATAAACCTTATAATTTTTAGGTATTTTAGAGGAAAGTGATGAGGGAAGAGAGAACACTAAAAGTTCTAATTTTTAAATTAAATTTCAAAATGCAAACAACCAAGCTTGCACTTGTGGTTGTTTCTCCTTTTATTTCTTAATCACTTGCTGGTATTTTAACTGAAGAAACGGAAGCTCAGGAGAAAAAAGTTGATATAGAACATTGTTTGGCTTTTAATTTAAAAAATTTTACCTAGATACTGTGTATTCATGACCACAGTAAAACAGCAGTCTAACTGTTCTTAATGCCACCTGTACTTGCTGGCAGCTCTCTATCATTCCGCCTGTGACAAAAATACATGCTCTGAATAAAGTAATACAATGGGATATGCACTAGATATCCAACTACTGGTTTGCCAATCACTTTTTATTAGTCGTTTATTTCCTTCATTTCCTAAAGAAAATGTCTGTTTCTGCATAAGAAGCAATGGATAGCTATGAATGGAACAGAGTATTTTCTAATAATTGTGGAAAAATCAGGCAGGCAAGTATTGATTTTCCTGCTCAGATTTGTAGCTGTCTTCCTATAGGACGTAACCAAGCAGCAACTTCTGTAGTGGGACAAATGTAAAGGAGGAACTTGATTTACCAGCTACCTTTTAAACTCTAAAGAGATTCCACTCAGCATTTTCAGAGGTGGAGAAAAGGATCTCCCAACAAAGTTTATCTTAGTCATGTAAGGTATGGTCAATCATGCTCTTAGCTACAACTGTTAGGCATTATGTGACTGCCAGCTTAACTCACTTCCAGTTGCCTTTTGTTCTTTTTTGACTTTGCCAAAGGCTGCCACTCTTCAGTTCTGTTAACAAAGCTCCAGGTGAAGCTGTTCCAGCCTAGTTGAGTCAAATTTGGCTAGCTCCTAGTAAAAACAGCTAGCACTTCTTTAAAAAGCAGATACCAGTAGTTAGTTTGCTCAGGTGAGTTTTACTATTGTCATGACTCATGCAATGTCTTTCATAAGCAGTAATGTGATAGTTAATATTTTAATGCCTGTTCTTAAGTCTGAATCCTGTCCTTCTTTGGAGACCAAGCATGTGTTAATTTAGCTCTGCTCTGCTTGTGCAACAAGGAAGTAATCCTCAAAATTGATTTTGAACGTGGATAAAAATACATTGAAGTTCTTAATGCTAGTTCAGCAAGCGTGCTTTGGCTGCACATGTTGGTTATTTAAAGTCTATGTGTGGAAATGGTGGCACATTATTATTAGCAAAGACACCGTATGTGTGGAAACAAGCAGCAAATGCTGCTTGTTTTCCACATGGTACACTAGAAAAAGTTGCTCTTGCATTCAAGGATTGAGTTAGGAAAGATTCCTTTAAACTTTTCAGAATTGTCACTCTGATGAGCTCAAAATAGCACCTTTCATTGTGTAGCATGGCTCTGGAGTCCAACTGTTAACCAATCTTTGCCATGTCCTGCTCAGTGGAGGTCAGTGTTGATAATTTCAGTGTTTTGACTCCTTTGGTTTTCTTTGTGTATCCTTAAAGTAAACTAAAAAATCCTTTTAGTAGGAGTGCCATGCCTAGTGATGAATAATTGCTTAACATTATATACTGGCAAAATTCTGCTGTAATCCAGCACTCAATTGTCTTATTTATATAACATTTTTCACTTTCAAGAAGTGTTACAGCTAATGGGGGTTATAGAAACATTGGATTTGACTAGTGTGCCAAGAGTGAAGGCTGTCCTCTGCTTAGATAACTTAGAGAGAAACTAAGTTATCTGTGCTCTGCCAGCAGTACTGGGAAAAGGCATACAAAGAGAGATAAAGTGGGTACATACACTCCTTTCATAGGCTCCTTTCTCACTTTGCAGCAACAAAAGTGTTGACGTGTTGAAATGGTTTAGAAAAGCTTAGGCTGTATTGGCTTCTTAGGAATATGTTGCAAGTACAGAAATACAGCTTCTATATTGCTGCTGTCATCCTTTCAGAAATATTAAAATAATTTTAAGATAATGCAGATAACAGATAACACTATTATTTATTTTGCTGGTGTGTAAGAAAAGTTGGAAATGTATTTCCTTTAAATGGTTTCTACCCACAGGTTGTTAGAATAATTAACAAAACCGATATCGAAAAAATACTGAGCATTGGCTGAATGTGTTTCGAGACCATGCTCTGGGCACCAAGACAAATGCTAGATCAAAAATTGTAACATAGCTGTACGGTGTAACATCTATGTGCAAGCTTGCTTGTATACCTCCATGTGACAGTGAAGTTTGAAGTACAAAAGAAGCAAAATGTGTAATGCTTTGAAGGGCACCTCATGCATATAGCACGTATTGTCAGTATGGGCTGTGAATGGACAGAGTTGCTATTTACTCTGCAATTCTAATGCTGGGCTATACATTTTTAAGTGCCTATTATGGTATGTTTTTCAGTATTTGGGAGAGAGAAGGATATTCGAGGGAAGTTGCTTTCTCTTTAGCTTTGAACATGCTGAAATCCTATACTTTCTCTTTAATTCCAGACACATGATTCTTGTAAGCTGGATATAATGGCTTTGCCTTTTGAGCTGTGTTGGTCACTCCCCCCACACCCCTTTCTCCAGGAAATCTTTATATTTGTCTTAACTTTTTGCTTCTGATGGCACAGATTAAAAGGGCTTTTTTTTTTTCCCAATTGAAGTGGCATAATTTGTTATAAAACTGCGTATTTTATTTTCTCACTTGACCTAAATATTGTCCAGGTTTCAAATAATCTTTATGTTGGCCTAGGATCAGTGGTTTTTGATACTGGAGGTTGAGAAGGCAGAAAAAGGAATCATGTTGTTTTTTACCTGAAGGAAGTTAAGTCTTTTTTTCTGGAACATTTGGATGCTTAATGAAATTACAGAAGACACTTGATTATGTAGTTACAGTTGCCACCTAGCCTTTCTAATGCTCTAACTTCTGTGCGTTTTTAGTAGCATGCATCTTGTTTGACCCAGAAGTGAGGTATTGCAGAATCCTTCGGTATGCAGGATGGCATAGAACAACAGTAGTAGTACGTATGTAGGTAAAATGATGTTTAATTCTTTTTCCTCCACTTGGAAAAAAAACATATAAATCCCATGTCTGGGTAAATGCCGTGAAAAGTAAAAATGGTAGTGGGCATAAGTAAAATAGGCCAAAGCAGTTAAGTGTGGAAGAATTGCCTGGATCAGTGCTGAAGGAGAGCTGAGAATGAGGCAAGCACACTCACTGTGGCAGAACTAAAGATCTGTATTTTGCAGTTCTGAGCCTGTAGTAATTGCTCATGCTGTCTGAGAGCTGATGTAGAACAGCAGAGCCTTGGTTTTATGTTACAAGATTTAATTTTCAGTCACGGACTTACTGTGATGTTTTTGGCAACCTTGCTTCTGTTTTCAGTTTTGGCAGAACCTGTTTCACCTTTCTTTGTAGTGCTTATTTGCATTGTGATTTATTCTGGTGTTTTATTAAATTGTATTACCGCATTTATATGCTGCTTATCATTTTCTCCTCATCGTTTATTCAAACTGTAAGTGTGTAAGCACAATAAGGAAAAGGACATAGTAAATAAAAGAATTGGGAAAAGTAGAAGAACACTACAAACAAGTTGAAAACCTGGGATGCCTCATAGGACATAGAATTTAAAAGGACAGTTTGTAGACAAGAGGAAGCAGTGTATTTCTTAAGAAGAGAGAGATAAATGGATAGAATGAAATCAGATAATAGACAAGTTAGTGGTGTTACTGGATAGAGAATAGTGTTACCAGATAGAGAACAGACTTTCTATTACACTGCTGGTTTAGAAAATGTGGAATATCTTTAGCTGGAACAAGTGATTGAAAAACTCTTCAGATTGTGATACCATGGTTGAAATTGCTTGGAGAGCCACTTTTCCTTTATGCCATAAACCAAAGTGAGTTACCTGTGAAATCCCCCTTAGTCCTCAACTGCAGGTTTGTGGACATACACATATGCTTTATGGAACATAAGGGGCAGGTTGAAAAGTTTTATGGCTATGGAGCCAAGATAAATATTTCAGCTTTTAATTATACGTGATGCGTGTTAAACCTGAGTAGATGGGACTCCTTGTAACTCTAGCTGTTAACCTCCACAGCACAGCCAAGCAAATCTGACTCTAGGTGTCCTTTTGAGACAGATTGGTGCTCTCTGACAGTGCAAGATCGTAATCTTAAAAAAATAAATAAAAAATCCAATTGAGGCATTGCAGCTCTATAAAATAGCACAAAAAATTGTTGGCTGTGTGGGGAAAAATGTCTTAAAAGTATACATTGCTGTAGCTAACTAGCAAAATTAATGCTGTAATGAAAATTTTGTAGCAGGAGTGTTTCACAATTTCAGTTGCTCTTGTGCGGATGGTACTGCGGAAAGACTCGCTGATTTGAATGTTTGGGGAGGGAGAAAGAGAAAAAATATTTAAACTTTATTTTTCATTTTTAAAAAATGGAAATTATTTACAACAATTATTGACAAAAGTCCTTATGATGAATGCTGTTTTTAATCCTAGGAAGCTCTTGATCAGTGTCTTGGAAGCATTTGATAAGGGAAAAAATAATGTGATCATTTATGAAATTAAATCCAGGATGTCTAGTGTATAAGAGCTTCTTATTTCATTAAAAATGTAGAAAACCAGAAAATAAGTACTTTAAAAGTCAGTTGTTAAATTCAACATAGCCTGCTTTTTATTGAGCATTGACTTTTGCTATATTCATTTGAAACATTTAAAGAATATTTATTAGATGCAGATTTTCTAGACACTTGTTTTTTCTCAAGTCTAAAGCAACGTGCTTGGTTCTAAGGTATTTTATCTCTTTTGCTACAAAGCAGTTTGTGGCAGCACTTCAGTTATCAGACAGTTCTCTTCAGGGACTTAACAGCTTTTCCATAAACACTTTGCTCTGGTTGTAGACTCATACTGTGGTTTCTGCCTAGGACCATTTGTTTCCTGCTGAAATTGTGAAAACTAGGCTTTTACTAATTCCATAGAAAAATTTTGCAGCTTAAAAGACCTTAACTTCCTAATTTCTTGTTATTAAAACTGGAGATATTAATCAATATTAACATTTATTCCTTATTTTAAAACCAATCTATTTTTAACTGCAAAGGAATTAAGCTTTAGTGACATTCTGGTACACTTCTTTTAAGCCTTAGGATGTGAAATCCTTATCCAATTTCCATTACAGTCAGTTAGGGCAAGTTGTTGCAGAATTATGGAAAGCATGGCTGAGGAATCACCTAAACTGTCAGATAAGTGTCACCCTGAGAAGGGTCAGCCTCAGTACTGTGCCAGTCAGTGTTTGTCTTGAGAAACCTCTAGCGTTAAAGTCTAAGGCCTCCTGGCAGTTAATTGTAGTGTTTAAAGACATTGAGATAAGGCATCAAAGAAAGCTCTTTTTCTGCAGGCTTTCGTATGTTCACAGAAGGACCATGCAGTTAGATGAAGTCACTTGTGAAGGGAAGATCGGATGGTCCCGCATTCAGAAACCACCGTGTTCTGAACTCTCACTGAGCTCCATTTGAGCAGAGAGGTCAATGGCTGATGATGCAAATTCACAGGTACTAAGCAAACTTTGCTCTGTACAAGGTGGGTGGATTGTGATCTGACATGATCGGTATTCTTCTGCAAATTTTGCATAATGGAAAACTAAAACTGGAAAAAAGGATATTTAACATCCTTTAAAATCTAAATCAAAGTGCTAAAATCTATTAATATTACTGAATTCTTCAGGGATTATTTGTGTGGAAATGCCCAAAAAAGAGGTCTTACCAGAAATGGTTCCACTGATGAGAGTTACAACTTTAAAATGAAAAAACGAAAACTTCAGGCTGTGATTATAAAAATAAGTTTACTTGCTCTAGGCTCCTGGCTTCCTAGCTGGATTACATGTCAGGAAAGCATCCAGATGCGTATACTTTTCACAAGAAGAAAAAAAGATATTGATTAGGCATTTGATTTTTTTTTCTGAAATCATCAATATACATAACAGGAGAGCAGTCGGTATAATAGAATTCCTGTACAGAATCCAATCTCTGTATGTTAATCTTGGATCTGCTGGCTAACACGAAGTATATTTAGTAATAAAGCCTGCCAATTCTCTTCCCTTCTGCTCTTCCCCTCTCGGCATATTACCAGATTTATGTTTGATTTCTTGGGTCTTTTTGTTAACTTTCTTGCCAAAGAATTTGCTCTGATTGAACTTGCTGGAAAGAGGAAAAAGCTGAAGATTGAGTTTCATGCTCCTCTTTGTCATTAACTGTGCTTCTCTGCTTAAGGCAGTAACCACAATGCACCGTTGTATTACTTGTGCTGAGCACTGTGACTAGTCCAGAGATGTGGCATTCAAGATACGGTCCTGGTTTGGATGATGTGGGGCATCACGTGTAATATGTTCCAGCTATGGTGATATCCTTCTTCAGATCTGCTTTTCTCAGGTAATTTGAGGTGTGGTCATAAAAATTCTGTCCACAGAGAATGTGTGATCCATCATTTCAGGTGAAGCACAAGGCATCTCAGTGAGAGCCAGTGCAGCGAAGTGGAGTGCAAGCATCAGAGCCAGAACTAATGGTGTGATTGTTGTTCAGTTTTGAAGCCTGCTCTTGGCTTCAAAATGTAAAATGAAATTTTACATGTCATTTCAAAAAATTCTTTGTTCAAAAGTCTGTTGAGAACAGTAATGCCTTGTAGTAGACCAGCTGATGAGACTGGAAAAAAAAGTGAGATTTTAGATGCACCAGCTTTCAGGCCTGCAATAGAAGTGGATGTCTGCCTGAAATGTTGTTTACCTTGCCCAGTCATATCAGTTTTTACTGATCTCAACAAATTTCACTGTCCAATGTTTTTAGCCCACAGTGGTTACAATAACAGTATTGCTGCAATGTGTGCAGTGTGCGGCTTCAACTGGTCTTGCTTGC
Source organism: Anser cygnoides (assembly GCF_040182565.1). Classification (NCBI taxonomy): domain Eukaryota; kingdom Metazoa; phylum Chordata; class Aves; order Anseriformes; family Anatidae; genus Anser; species Anser cygnoides. The sequence continues at coordinate 73,291,018 of NC_089873.1, read as the reverse complement.
ATTAAAATTCTACAAGAGTTTTTTTCACCCCTCTTCTTTGCCTGATTGAATAAAATCCTTTTCTTGTAAACTTCTTTTTTAAATTATTTAAGTGGGACGAGGGGGGAACAACAACAACAAAAAAAAAACAACAAGAAAAAGCCCAGACAAAAGGGAGCTTTTGAGACAACCAGCAGGCCTATACACTTTGCAGTCTTCCAGGAGGAGCGTTGCCAGCTGTGAGCTGCTTCTTTGTGTTGTCTTTAAAGCAGGGTACATACACATGCTCCACTTTACCAGACTTAAGGTTGGGAAGCAAAAGGATGCTTTGTGCCATGGCTGTTTTTTCCAGTGTCCAAACTAGAGCTTGCTTGTCTGTCTTTCCTATTATAAATAGGAATGGATGAACATGTTTTGCCTAATTTCAAATCCACTTAAAGTTCATGGGTTTGAAATTAAAAACAGAACTCAAATCTTATAAGGTTTGTGTTCTGTTAGGAGCTGGCCTTTTGCCAGTACATGCCTATTCATTTAACTTTTATCCCTGGAATCAAATACATATCAGTTTGCTATACTAGGTCGTTTGTACTTCGTTACATTCTCTTCCTTACCTGTCTTCTGCCTGTTTCATTGGCATAAATTTGTCTCTTTTTAGAAAGTTGCTAGCATAGGTCTTCGGTCTCATGAGCATAAGACTTCTGCTTTGCCTCTTCATTCTGTTTTTCACTGTTTCATGTTTAGTTCACAATGTTTACCTTCTGGCCTACTCCTCTGTAATAATACATTCAAGGTAGTAAATGAAGGATGAAATCTGCACTAGATAAAGGCAGTATTTTAGATGCTATATGGTTTTGAATATGGAATTCACAGATGAAGTTTACTTTATCCACTATGGCAGCTGCGCCAGACCAAGAGATGAAATAATCCTGGAAGCTGTACAGAACAGTGAGCAACTGGATCTTTTTTAGTGCAAAAGTGATTCCATTTAAAAATAAAGCTTTGACCTGTATTGCCTATAATGCAAATTTCATCCTCACTGGCTTGCATTATGCAAGTGCATGGAATCCCATGCAACCCTGATGCGAAAGATAATGGAAGTCTGACATGTTGACAGCACATCATCTGCAGTATTGTTTTTTTATAGGTTAACTTAATAGTTTGTTGATCCTGTGTAGGTTCACTTGCTGATTTTCTTCCCCCCATATTTGTAACTATTAAAAAAGTAAGTCATGGAGGTTTATATGTGTGTATGTAAATATGCACACATATATGCGTATATATGTAATTTGTTGTTGTTGACATATTGTAATTGTTTTAGCAGATATTTTAAGAGGGGATTATTAATTTAATAAAGTATATCTATGCATTTCTTTTGTGAGGAGAAAGTGTTTATTCTTCAGTATTTTATTCTGTGATTATGTGAACCTGCTGTGATTATAGCAATTCATAGCAATTCACTTAAGTATAATCTCTTTGTTCAGAGATTATCTGCAAATCTAATGCAATTTTCTTAAGTTTGTTTTTTATAGACATCTGATGAAAAGCCTATAAATAGCTCTTGGTCCATCTTGTTTCTGCTGATACTATGTAAAATAGAGATTATTTGAATTGTGGATTTCATGAAATATATATGCTCTCTGAGTCTGAATGCAGGAGATGGGGATTTTAATATCAGTGCTTGTGATTATGACCTTTAATATGTTTTCAGTGGATATTCTGTAATGTTTACTTAGCAACTGCATTTTGAATAAGTAAGCTTGCCATAACTCACTAGAATTTCTCAGAAAGCATTGCTTAGCACATGCGTGTGACTATACTTCTTAAACTGATGTGTTAATTATAAAGATATCTTTTCTAGATTAAAGAACCATAATGTCAAACTTTTTTTGTACTGTATCTGCATCGGGTAAGGAGTTTATTGTTGGTACCCTTCTCTACTTTTAAAAAGGGATCATAATATACTATTATACTTCAATGTAGGAAGCTAATGAAAGGTGATTCTGCTTTTCTTTTAAAAAAAAACAACACAAAACAAAAGCAACTCTTATTTTGTAACAGGGTTGACAGTTTCATCATTAGAAGATTCATATTTTTATTTTCATAATTTTAAGTAAGCTTTTGATAATTTTGTGTATAGTTGCTTTGTAGATATTTTTACTGTCACAAGCAACAGTATCAAAGTATGTGCAGAGCAGGAATTTTAAACAATGGAATTGATCAACATTCAGATATTAATTAACACTTCCACTGGGGTTTTCAGTTGCTGCATTTCAGATGAAAAATATGCAATTGGAGATTGTCTTACCAGCTTATCCTGATTTTTCTGAAACTTGTATAGTTTAAGACAAAGAAGTGTTGGTAGGAGCGACAACTTAAAAAAACTAACACTTCAGTTTGGGTTTGATGGTTTTCTGCTTTAGCTGTAATTGTTGCTAATGTCCTGTTCTTTCTGTTTTCCATCCCAGTGGGCAATGTATTGCATGAGGTCTGCAAATCACAAATCCAGCTCTGAGTTTCAGGGAAGGAAAGGTTAAACGGAAGTGTTGTGAGGTTTAGACATTGGTACCACCAACAACAGATTTTTTTTCTCAAGAAAGATTTAGAATTTCACCTTGTTTCCTTTAAGTCCTTTGGATCAAAATTTGGATATAGTTACTGAGTTTAAATAGCAGATCTCTAATGAGAACTGTCCTTCACAATCTTGCCAGCTGTTCTGTACTTCAGTCTGAGCAACTGATTATAGTCAGTACATGTTATAAATCACATTATTTGTCCTTTGCCAACTTTGCCCCCCCTCTTAAGAAAGAACCTGGCAGTCTGAATCTTAAATGGCCCTCTGTGGAGAACAGAAAACTTAGGGTAGCTTGAGAAAGGGGGGCCTTTGCTGATCTTCTCACCCATCCCCTAAAACAGAAGAAGAATCTGTAAAGATAGGAACCACTGCAGAAGTTGGAGGCTTTCACCAGCTGGTGTTTATTTTAAAGATGGTTCTTGATTTCAGTGTGCAAGAATGAGCATGATGGATATGGAACTGGGATGAAGTTCATCTCTCTTTAAATTACAATTAAATAAGCAATTTCAATCACAAATTTTGTGTCACCCTGGCTATAATCTACCCATTCACTTTACAAAATAAAGGAGGCAGCTGATTAAATTTAGCCGGCATGTTTTTATGCCTGCTGTCTAGACAATTGGCTTGGTTCCCATTCCTCCGGCCTTAGCTCTCTTTCTTGGTTGTAGGCCCACTGGGCCACTTAACCATTCTGCTGCTGTTTGAGCTGTGTGTTCCTGAGGGTGGTACAGAGCGTGCAGGGATGGCTTTTTTTTTTTTTCCCTCACAGGTCTTTAATGGAGAATGTGCTACTAGTAAATAAGTATGTAGTTTTTGCTAAAACAGTGTGTTAGAGTGAAAATTCGTCAACTCTAGGATGAGCTGTCCTATCTTTGCTCCTAGAACTTAGATAAGCCTTTTTACCGTATTCCTGCAGAGGTGGTGCATGTATTCTTCTATCATCTCCTTCCAACTTTAGTTTCTATATACGTATAAAGTCAGCAAAACAAAGAAAAAAGCCCTGAAAACAAAACCAAGTGAAAAAACACCGGATTCCAGCTCTTTTTGTGGCACTATTATTTCTTGCATATGATTTCCAAGTTAGAGCTGGGGAATGATGTATTTTGCTACGGGATAAATTGGAGTCAAATTGAGTCATTTATAGAGCATCGATATAGATAATCTGTTATTCATCCCTTTGAAGTTACATGGATTTGTTAAATACTCTGTAGCAGCCAATTGTTTAATCCTTTCTGGGTCTGATGTCCTTATTCTTTTCCTTTTTTTTTTTTAATTCTGTTGTTTGTTTGTTTGATTGGTCGGCTTTTTGTTTTATTATTTTCTTTATCCACACCACCAGCACAAGGCTGGGCAGATGCCATTTGTTCTGTAATTTAAATTTACTGTACCTGCTACTATTTTCCTCTCTGAATGTGGCAACCTCATGGCAATGTCATGAAACTTTTCTCAGAAATTCTTTTTCCTTGTTATTGATTCTGTGGGGCTCCCGCTAATTCTGTGGGATGATTTGTGTTTTCCCCAGCTCAGACAAACATGCCATTTTGTCACACCTGTTTCAGAGTGAGTTCATTTGGCAGCTCCTCTGAAAACTGGGTTTAAATCCTCAGTGATGTGATAGCCTTTTCTGTGCTTTTCTCACAGTTGCCTGCTTTCCTAGTGTTTGGCCTTACAAATACTCTGAAATAGCACCATTTTTGCACCAAAAATTTTTTTGCACCACAATTGAACCAAAGTATACCATTTTTCTTCGGTAAGCATTTTAATTCTTTTTAATGTAAGTGTCATAGCTATTCTTTATATTCTTTCTTGGGAAGGCAAAAGTTAGTTAATATATTTCAGGTGCACACTGGCTTCCTTAAATAAAGGAGATAACCCTTATTTTGCCCCCCCCCCTCCCCCCACTTTTTTTTTTTTTTTTGCTTTCAATCCAAGTTAGATGCATGCTTCTGCAGAGATTGTTCTTTGACTTGTTGATAAAATAGAAGGCGTTGTGTGTGGTTTCTGGATATTTTCTGCAAATTATATAGGTTCAATTTTACACAATGGAAAGGAAACGCTGACATAGTTAGCCTCTAATTCCAAAGATGGATTAATGCAGCAAGGAAGACAATATCTTCTTCAAAATCTATTTTTGTCTTTCCCTCCACTTTGCTCTAAAGCTTCCAGACCTTCCCCCAGACCCATCCTGCCTGGCTTCCTGTTGCAAATGTGAGGAAACATTTGCACATATCCTTACAGAGAAGCTTTGCTTCTTTCTTGGTCATTATTCACGATTTTCATGGCATTACTTGCGGGTTAGACACCCTCCCCCTCCCCCCTCCCATCCCCCCCCCAAAAAATCAGTTTTGCTGCAACAAAATGAGAGTTTCCAATTAACTGGGGCTTTTTTGGCTTCGAGGGTTAGCACGGGCTTACTGCCCATGAGAATAATGTTTAACACTGTATCATGAGGGAGGGGAAAAAATTTACTCTTGCACCAAATTGCATATTGTGTTGTGTGAGAGATTCCACATGTTGTTACTTCATACAAATGTTTTCTCCCAAGAAACAGAACAAAGTATGATATTCAAAAGAACATAACAATAAAACATGGATTAAAAAAAAAATCTGTCAGCTCTAATGAGCAGTATCATTCTTTAACTTGCCTCCAGTGGGTCTGAGATGTTCGTAGGCTGTTTTAAAATATGAGGAGTTCATTCTAGGACAAAGAAGGTCTTCTGTTTTTTACGTCTTCCTGTGTAAATCATTGAGGGGAGGGGGGAGAGAAAAAAGGGGTAGAATTATGCTCTGGATGCTGATGCCTTTGCATTTTTGGCATTATGCCTTCTTACTGTTTTATTGTCTATTTTGGCTGAACTTGAAGTTCCAACCATGCTCCCTGCCAAAAAGGAAGGAGAAAAAAAAAAAAATGTAGGTCCTTTAAGGATACTGAAAAATGAAGCCAGTTTTTGAATCCGCCACGTCCTGTAAGCAAATAAAAATGAATCTCTATGGAGCTCAGACGTTACTTCCTGTTCTCCTTTAGATTCCAAGCAGGAATGGAGCACTTTTTCTCTGCACCCAAAAAAAAGAGAGGGAGAAATAGAGGGCTTCAAAGCAACACAGGAGAAGTCTTCGAGAGCCTTCTATGCAGTTAACTTTTAAAATATGTGTAAAAAGTCTTACGCCTTAAGTGGTGTATGTCTGTGCTTAGAAAAATGTCCAGCAAATCCCCACCCCCAGCACTCATTTATTGTAAAACAGTGGACATATTAAAACTACACATGATTTTTGTTGAATATTTCACTTTGCTACTGGTTTTGTAATCATTACTATTATGCTTGTAAATGGGTTGGTATTGATACCATATAGTAATTTCTTAAAGCATATGAAAGGAATCAAGATCCTACTTGATGTTTCCTGAGAAGGCCAAAATGAGAGGAGGAGGAGAGAAAGATACGCTGTTTCCAGATAAGCTAACTAGGATTTTGATATAGCAATCTGTATATTGTGACAGCCAGTTCCATGGGTAAGGTAAAAGTTTCAGTTTTTAGGCACTTCTACTTTCCTAACTTTTGAATGAATGAATAAAATATTCTGACATAGAAGATAAACTGCTAAAACAAAGTAAAATTCTGGATTTTTGCCACTGTGAAATTAGGAGTAACTGTAACCCAAGCAGACTAGCCAAGCTTCAAATTCACTGTGGACAAATGTTCTTTGTGCATAATTCTGGAGGAAACTATTTTTGGTAGTGAATGAATATATGTAATCATTAACACATGACGGGGCCACTGTAAAGGCATAAGGCTGAACCATGAATGTTTCCAGCACCCAAGAGGTGCTTTTGTGTTTTATTTAATAAACAGTCTGGAATTTGCTATTACTTTTACTTCTTTTTTATTTCTTAATTTTACATTAACAAAGCAACTTTAAAATATTTTTTAGAAGAAACAAATGAATTCTTTTCCTCAAAGGAGACAAAATGATGTATCTCAAAAATTAAAAAATTCATTGCAGTGAATTAGAGGAAAGAACACAGAAAAATTACTTGAGATCCCTAAACATCCTATAACAGGCAGTTGTCAATGTGTATGTTTACTTGGGCTTGTCTAGGAAACAACTTATCTGTTTTTCTGGATATTAGTAGAAATTATTATTTTTAGCATGGGGTTAAATCCCATCATGCTTCTTGCTGACATTTGATTTGATTTGATTTTTTTTTTAATCGAAAGAATACAAAGGGACTCAGAAGACTTGTCAGCACCTGATCACAGTAGTTTTCTGAAAGTAACTTCTAGCACTGCCATGTCTGTAACCTCTCTGAGCTTCTGGCCTCAGTTTCAAGGAGGGCTTAGAAGTAATAGGGAAAAGAAGAAATAACTGAATTGATGCCCAGAAGATTGCTAGATGGCATTGAAAGCAGTCTGCCATGTTGGACCCAATTTGAGGCTAGCCTCACTTCTTGGCTGATGAAAGAGTGTTGTAGGTTACGTAGGTGCTCTCCGCGTTCTCTGTTGCATGGACAATTGGGTAAAAGCTTTATTCTGCCCCTTTAATGTATATTGTGGCATATTTACTGTAGGGTGGTAGGTCACGCACATTGGCATAGACTAGACCTATAAGCATGCGCTATACCTGTAGAACAGTGGAAAGATTTAGGAGATCGTCATGCCCTATCCCACATTCCCCTTCCCAGTTGGTCCTCATTCAAATTGTCAATAAACTAGGTGAAATCCCAAGTTCTATGGAAGTCAATGGGAGTTTTATCTTACTAAAATTGATGATGTGCATACCCTGATTGATGACATAAGCCTGTGTTCCTTTATCTCTGACAGGAAATAAGGAAGTTTATAACCTTGTAATGGGTATAGACTTGTTTTTTTCCTTTTTTTTTTTTTAAGGTTGAACTCAGAAGGGTTATACAAACAGTAACTAGTGGGAATAAGATTTACTTCTATGGAGTATTAAATCTGAGCTTTACATCTGGAAGCATTTATGGGATCAGACCCTATCTGGGACTGCAAGTCAACCAAGGTACACAATGGGAAAGAAAATGGTGCTAGTAACTCAGAACATTATTTTTTTAATGATTTTTTTAATGATTTTTTAAATGATTTTCCACATTGAGGTTTGCTATAACAACATTTTCACCTGTAACGCTCATTTTAGACATTCCATTGTCTGACTTTTCTTTAATCTTTAGCACCATTTTGGTCAATGATTCTTGACTGATTCCATAAAAACACAATAATTAGAGTTTTAACACATCACATCTTCCATATACCACATAAATGTTGCAATAGTTCTCTCTGATTTGAAAATGTACACTTCCAGACTAGACAGTGTAGCGCTGTTGTATTAGACTTCGGATGTGTTGTGCAATTTCAAAGAAAAATGTCTTCAAAACAAATAGTGCCCCAAACGTCTGTTTTAACCTGATTTCCTAAGGAGATGTGAGTTACTCAGCTATGCAATGTCTGTCTTTCTTGTCCCTGTTAATGACTTCTGAACTGATTACCTGATTTTAACCAAATTTGACAGAGGTGGCTGTTTTGATGCTGCTTTTTGACACAAAGGCCCCTCAATATACTGCCTATGGTCTTGTGCAGTCCTGTAGCATCAGAGATGCAAAATGTTCTGTTAAAGGTACAGTGTAGGCTGGTGCTTGCCCAGTAAGTAGATAAGGCAAAAATAATGTGTGGCTATATCATACTGGGGTGAAGAGAAGCATGGTCTATTCCTGATGAACTGAAATTGTTAGATAACTGTATGCTTAAGTTGGGCAAGCTTTTAGTAGAAATTTGGGGTAAAAAGTGTATCTGAATAAAGAATCACAGAATCACAAAGAAGAAGAGAGCTTGCATTGTTATCCTCACCGTGTGTGAGCTCAGCCTTTATTAGACACCAAAGAAATCTTTCTTGCAGCTGTAATGCCTCTCCTGGAGATTATTTGGTGTAGGAAAAGGGATGTGGTCATGCTGCAGCCTTCTAATGCATCAGTCAAAAAGTCCACCTGCAGACACAGGTAGATGGAGAGTATCCCTAGCTCAATTGCTAATTTAGCTTTTTTCATGTGGTTCTTGTTTCTTTATAGAGCTGTAAGCCAACAAATTGCTAAACTAAGTTTTCTGAGTGTATCTTTCAAAAATAAAAATGTAAAGATATTCTTGAGTAAGAGTAAATTTAAAATGCAAATTCTACTTTTGTGAAAACATAGGATACCCTTAATATAAACTAATTTTTCTTTCTTTTTTATGTCTCAACACATCTGTCTGATTTTATAATTCTCTATATTGGAAACTTAGCAATCAGTATCAACCAAAACAGTAGATTTAATGACAGCTTACTGACTGTGTTTTCCATGACCCTGTTTGTAGTTCTAGAATTGATTCTGTTCTTATCCTTGCTATTTATTTCTATCACCTCTTCCCCCAGATTTCATATTTTAACCCAAAATGTTAAAATGATGAGAGTGAGAATGGAGGGCATCATAACCTCTTCAGGGATGAATCAATTGAGGTTGAATGAGCCTTTCTTCTAAGGAGTGTAGATTATCACTTAAAGGACAAGGTAAATCTAGTGGGTCAAAAAGTGCATCTTATACGGACCTAACCACTCATCTTCCTAGAGTCAGGACAGTTTCCCCCAAAGAGGTTTCACACTGTCCTGCTGGCATGTCCAGTGAGGTGTTTAAATCTGGTTTTGCAGAGTGAGAGGTCATGTAATTGTAGGCTTCTTGTGGGGCGTTGAGTCTGGAGAGAAGGACAAGAAAATCAATGCACAAAAAGGAAAGGAGAAAACGATACAGGAATCAGGGACAGCCCTAAATCACTGCAGCAGGTCCTGTGGAAAAAAGATATTTTAGAAGTATCCATTGGAAGGACTGTGTACTTTGGCCCTGCTGAGGATGGATGTTTGATGGCAAGCTGAGGGGAAGCAAAGCATGCTCTTGAGTTTGGCATTCAGAAAGACTAATGATTTATGACTTCAGCTATGTCCTACACCTTTCAACAGAAAGATCATATTTCATTATTGGTGTCACCAGTACAAATTCCCTGCTTTCAATTAAAGAGGTGTATTATTTAATGAAACCAGTCCAGCAGCAGCCACATACCCTGCTCATTTGTACTGCTGATTGTGACATGTTTATGAAAAGGGAAAATCTGTACTTAAAATCATCCAATTTTTTGACAAAGTAACGTTTGATGCAGTCCAAGAAACAAGTATTGCATAAGGTCATTGGGCTTTGCTTAGATCTGACAGAGTGATTGCAATTCCAGTCCTCACAGTGGCAGATACCTCAATACTCAGCTCTTTCTCATTTCTTCCGTTGGGTATAAAGGGACTGTAGTAGCTTTGAAACTGCATTGGGACATGGAGACCTTATGCAGTGAATTTAGAAAGCATATTTTTTCTATTGTAGGTACAAGTAGACACACAGTGTTCCACATTCTTTCCATGCTGGACTTAACCTACTGCTGATTCTGAACAATCTAAAAGATTTTTTTCTGTAGTGTTTCACATTTTACTTATATCTGTCTGATAATTTTTTTCCTCCTGCTGCATACTTACTAAATGATAATGCAGTAGTTCACTGCAATTTTGACAACAGATGAACAACGATAGCTGTTCTTCTGAGGGAGTAATGGAGGGAAAAATAGTTTATTTATTTACTTAGAGTCTACAGTCAAAGGTGGAAGCTTCTGTGGAGAAATATTTGAAAATAAAGGATGAAGTGAACTGATAGTAAAGGGAACATTTTGCTATAGTTACAGAAAAATGCACCGATTGCTCTGGAGGAATTTAAGTTTAGGTTCCTGCTGCAACAGGGCTATGTGTGAGTTGGCTGCCACTGACACAGTAGAAGTTAGATTCTGTGCTGAAGTCTCATGTGTTCCTTATTTTGCAGAATTACTTATGTCATGAGTAAGGTAATTAATGCAACCTGTTAATAATAGCTGTTCTTCCTTAGATTCAATTCTACTGTCTCTTATGTACACGGATGGTGATGAGGTGAAATGAGTCATCTGTTTGTATGGGTATCTGTGCAGCTCTGGTATTAGAAACATCTTATTGAAACAGTAAGCGGATACATTCTGTGTGAAGGTTTGTTAATGGCTGGGATTTGGGGTTATTACAGCTTAAGATCTTTAATGTAATATTTGATGGTGCCTTTGGGAAGGGTCTCAGCTGTGATATTTAGTATTCTGTTTCTCTTGTACCCCAGTGGGAATATGATACTCTTACAAATCAGGTTAACTATATCAAGAGGTTTGGAATTAACTATGATGTCATAGTGCGTAAAAAGTGCTAAACTGGAACAAATCATGCACAAATCCTTATCACAAATCTTACTTAATCCTTTTTATATTGCTTGTTATAAACAGACGTATCACCATATACACAGATTATACATAATAAAATATTATATATATTCCCCTGTAGAGAAAACTTAGCAGGGGATTCAGTGTGACTTTTACCACAGATATTTCCAATTACAACTTGGTGAGTACAACATGAAGAATCAGCCAACATTTTCTTATGTAAAAACTGAGAATTTGCTTTGATGTTCATGACCATTTATTAGTTTTCTGAAGGTATCTGTAAAATCAATATTTGGCTTATGAAAACACTGATGAAATGAGGGAATAATTTCACTAGTATTTGAGCTGGTATGCTTTCTGATCAAAGGCTTTTTTTCTGAAGAGTTTGGGTTCAATATGAAGTCTTTACTTGTGTGTTAAGTTGCTGTATTTTTAATTGAAATTTGGCATAGAATCAGAGAATACAGAAGAATAATTGCATATCCAAGGGGACCAGTCATCACAAACAGTATATAAGCATACTAAAAACTAATAGTTAACAGAACTAAAAACCCAGAAACCCAAGATGGAACAAGGGAAAAGAGCTGTCACTCTTGCTTATTAGCAAACAAGATCTTTAGTCATTTTGGGTCCGATAGACCTAAATTGACAACATACCCTTTGGGGACTTTGCCTTCCGTTTCTGTACAAAACTATCCATAATCTCTTATCAAATCATCACTCTATTTATGGGATGCCTTTCCTGCTAGCAAGTGTCTGATTGACCTTTCTGAGCTAAGTGAGTTGTGAAGAGAGTTCCTCCTCTCTGCCTATGTACTACCAGTACCCTGGAGCTTTTCAGTCTATATTTCACTATTTAGCCTGTAAGATTTCCTAAGGAAAAAATTACCAAATAGTTATTATGAAATGGCTTTATGAGGGTGTATATTTTATCTCTCAAAGAAGTAATATGCACCAACTCCTGGTGTGCAGGATTCATGCAAAACAGAAAAACTTACTATATATTGCTATATATATTTTGGAGGCTAACGTATGCAGCTTGTGTGTGTTTTTCTCAGTAGGCTGTGGACTGTACTCAAGTTTAAAATCATGTATAGTCTGCAAAATACTGTGATTATTTTATGCAACAACAGTGCTAGAATCTGCTGGAAATTATTGCATATTTTGTAACATTTTTAAATTTTAAAATGCCTATTTTTACTTCCATAATAAATGACTAATGTTATTTCATTTACTGTCTCCTACATCCTTTGATACTGTCCTGTGCTTGGTAATGTAATTGCATGTAACAGATTTCCTGTCTTCAGCTGAAACATGGAGAGGAACGGCATTTATGTGACCATTCAAAAATACTAATACTGTCCCAAAGAAGTTGTACTACCATTAGATCATCGAGTTGATGAGCTTCATTGTATTTTATACACAGTAATTACTAAGTTAACAATACATTTACTGTTGTTTGTTACATTTACATATAATGTTGTTACGTATATATAATATTGTTACATTCACTGTTGTTTGTGAACTTGAAGTCTAGTAAGAACTGAAGAAACCAGTGATTTGTTTCATTCTTCTGTTAAAAGCAGAGCTGTTCTCCGCAACCCTGACCATTTAAGATCAGAGAGCAGTATTTTAACAGATGCTCTTTTGTGTTTTATATGACAGTAGCAGGTTTTCACATTCCTCTTGTCCAAGAAGGGAGAAAATCAGCATGGAATTCCAGTGGCTAAATTGCTTTCTGTAGTTGCAACTAAATGGTTTATTTGCTTCACATTTTGTTCAGTTGCAATCATGTCGATTTAAGTGCTGTCTACCTACATCCCCCAATATGTTACTTTTACTGATGCTGAAAACCAATCCTTTCAAAATGCCTTTATTTAAATGATGCAACACATCATAGACTGAGAGAAGCATAAAGTTGGTCATTTCATGTTGCCCTGAAATAAAAAATTCATGTGAGAATTGTCGCAATTTACCTAAAAATCATCTGTAAATCTTGCATGTCAGGCAGCATGCAGCATCCATGCTCTATCAAAATCTGTCGTAGGACCTCTCTTTACCTGATGTAATTTCCCGAATACCTTTCCCACATCCTTTACCATGTTGCTTTTCCCCATGTATGTTGTGACATGCCTCTGTATCTGTGGATTGTATGCACGTTGTCCTCGTGCCTTTGTTTGCTCTTTGCTCTGCTATCTATTTGCTCATTCCTTGTGCTGTCTGACTTCCCTCCTTACGAGATTCTCAGCATCTGTATCTAGTAAGTTGTTTTCTCTCAGCCTCGTGCTGGAGTTATTCTCTGTACTTCTCAATAATCTTCTGTGTCAACAAAGTCCTGTTACCAGCTCCCCCCCCCCCCCCCCCCCCCCCCCCCCCCCATATTGGTAAAGAACTGTAATACCTCTTTGTCAGGGATCTACCCAATTTGCCACCTTTCCCTTTGCAAAGCCCTTTTCTTCTTCACTACTATGGAGAGAGACTCACTTTCTTTAACAGAATCTTCATTTAAGAGGGTTTTATGTAAAGGCAGGTTTTGTGCTTATAGGCAAAGGTAGATTTTGTTGGAAAATTACAGAAGTAACAGCCAAAATAATGTACATTATCACTTAACTTGTGCAGTAAAGAAATCATTGCTAGGAGAGTCCATGAAGCCTGCTGTAAAGCATAGGTCTCTTATCACCACCCATGTATGAATCTATATGGAACCCAAAGAAATGATGGTAGCAGAATTCATTTTTCTTCCCCCCTCCTATTTTTAAGAAGCAGACTTACTAAAGCTCACAGAAGGAGTTGGTAAATTGCATATTACATCCTGAATTTACCATGACTGAAGCACAAAAGGGCAGTAAATGGAGGCAGATAGGCAGGAAAATTAGAGAAACTATAATGACTTTCAGATCCTGTTGGTTTTTGAGCATGTGTCTCTGTGAAGACCAGACAGAGAGGAGAGAAAAAGCTCCTAAACTGCCATCTGTCTTCAGGCAGTGAAGTGTCCCATTAATACTTATCGAAATTAGATCCGTATCACAAGAACATGAACCAGACTTACATACTGGAAGGTCTTAAATGCATCTGAAAAATAGGAAGGTTCTTTGGGAATATTATATTACTAAATTACACAAAATTTGCTTTGGACTGCAGTTTTCTTCCCTTTTCATAACCGGTAGGTCTGTTCTTATTTATGCCTCAGAGTGGAGAAAGTTGTTCTGTGTTTGTTATTGTCATCGTCCTCACTCAGGGCCATCCATACTATGGGAATCTGGGGCATCCTGTATCTGTTCCAAGCACTGAAGCTGGAGGAACCACAGAGCCTCTCTTAGTTGCACTAAAGGTGGTGTCTGAGCTCTTGGCGGCTGGAGCTGTCAGTCACTTGGAGCCAGAGGGTCCCCTTTAGCATGACTTAAATAATGATGCTGAATTCTTCCTATCGTAGTTGCATGGATATAGAGCATGCGGTGCTGCATCTAGTAAATGTAACAGTGCTGCAGTTCATTTTGTTAGGTGGTTGGGAGCTTAGTGTCCTGTCAGTTAACTCCCAATCCCTGAGCAAAGTTTGGGGAGCCAAGTCAAAGTTTTTGCAGCAAGTAGATATTACTTTAAAGCAGCAACATTAAAGTGAAGTAATGATAATGGGGAGGTCAGTATTTCTGGTTTTGTCATAGGTTTGAGATGAAACCATGAGCAAGTCATTTTACTCTGTTGAACTGCTCCATATTCCTGGGTAAAAATGAAGTCAAAGATCTATTGGATGTTCAGGTTTTATGTATGTATAGCAGTACGTGTGTAATTATTTTGTATTAATTTGTAAGCCTCAGTTAAAAAACACAGTGTAAGTGTGAAGCGTACTTAGTATCCAGAGAATAGTTATCATTATTATGTCTTATAATACACTATTTTTAATAAATTTATTTTCAAATAGCTTATTTTTTCTCTCCTGGTTTGGTATTTTGGGTCTGATTCAGATCTACAGGAGGCAGGTGTAGTGCCGTTGAATGGTGTCTGTATATGGCCTCCTTCCTTTGAATAACTGTCACTCATTCATTTTGGAATGGCATTGCTATTTCCTCCCTTTATAGGTATGGAAGAATGGCACGGAAGCAACACTGAATGAGTCATAATACGTAAATAGTAATTGAAAAGCATATTGATGCTTTATTTTACTGCCACATAGAAAAGCCAGGAATATTATTATTTTGTTCCCGAAGTGATTGCATGTCCAGACATGCTCTAGGGGAGTTAAAAAGTATTCCTAAATACACACTGAGCATACATAGCAAATACATTTATCTTTATACTTACTGGGAGGTTAGCTGAGTTCTACCTTGGTCTTCTATGTTTTGTTGCCATCAACATCCCTGCTTAAGGCAAACCACAAGACTTACTGTTCTCTTGAAGGTTATTACCTTCTGCTTGGTGGCTGTGTTCTGGCCATGTCTGTCAGCCTTTCTCCAACAGGATCCTTCCATTATGTCTGTAAACTCGGGGTTCCCCTGCCAACAAAACAAATGTACATGTGTTACAGGTGTTTTCCGATAGAAGATAAATCCAGAGTAACTGTTAAAATCTGTTACAATTGTCATGAGAAGTTGTTGCTGTAGTTAATCTTACAATTTTGATTTGTTTATATTGTTTACCCGTATCTGGGTGGGCTTTTCTTAGTGGCCTTTTTGACTCATTAAAAAAAAGTGAAAAGTCAAAGAACGAAGCAAATGCTGGTATCTGATTCTTTGTCTTTGTAACTGATACGAAATGAAAGCAAACATGCAAAATAAGGTTATTACTCTATGATGAAAGATATTTTCTCTGCAGATACTGTGGTGATTAATGACAGTTCTGAATTTTTAGATTAAGATCACAGAAGTAAAGACTTATTACAAAATTTGAATACAGAGACTTGCAGCGAAGAACACTGAAGAAACTTAATTCCCTTCATTTCAGCATCACATTGATAGTGACACTTCTGAGTGGTTAGTAAACATCTGATAATTACATATGGACTTTTGGGACAGTTATTTAGTTGTGCTAGTGTGCTTGATGGACCCATCCCCATATGGATAGATCTGTTCTCGAGGGCTTTCCTTAGAAAGAATTTTGGTGACTGTTGGGTTTTGGGGAGGACGGGCAAGAGTGGGTTGGAACACCCTTAATATTTGCAACAACAACAATAAAAATAGCACTCATTAGTTTGATTTTCTGCATACTGAGAATCAATGCAATTTCACAGGCTGATTTTTGGGAAGGTCATTCTTGTCACTTCCATAATAAGCCTCTTACATTTTGGGGCTCTCCTTCTTTTCTGACTGCACTAAGTCCCGGAATTGACAATGTTTTTCTAGCTATTGCTGGGGAAAAACTTGGCTTCTTATTGAGATATTTGTTGGCTTGTTGCAGCTGGTCACTGTGTGTCTTTGAGTTCTTTGGGTTTTGTTTGCTTGCTTGCTTGCTTGTGTTTTTTTTTTTTCTTCTTCCTCTGTTCATATTTTTGTGCAGTTTTATGGCATGTCTGGCACCCAGATTTTGGATCCATACTTTCTTTTGTCCTCAATAGACAATATTTTTCCATGTGTGAAAGAACACTTCTGGTACTTATGATGCATGTGTGTAATTTGCTGCAGCCTTCTTGCATATACAACAAAGATTCTTTATTTCAAAGTTTGTCTTTAATCGAAGTCAGGCACAGCAGAATTTCTTGTATCTCAATAGTTACTAGGCATGTTGTCATGATCTTGCAAAGTGTCTGTCAGAATCTTACCTGGCAGTATTCCTGAAGGCATTTTCCAAGCCTTCATTAGAAATTAATTTAGTAACCACAGAATCTGGAAGTGCGTATGTCTGTGTATCATGTTCATACTTCCCCTTAATGTTACGTTAAACGATGTTTGCCAGATGGCACTGTGAAAAGCATTGATCTTACAGTATTGATAGAATCTCCGTCTCTCATTCTGTTGCTCTGTATTGTTCCTATTGATCCAAATTTGCTAATGTACTTATTTTCTCTTTCTGTCCTCCCTGAGAATAACAAAAATTGTCACATGTAATTTTAAATTCAGGCCATCTATTGTGTAGTTTTGCAGTCACATGGCTGAGAAATACATATTTGTTTCAGAACTACTTTCACAAGAACTGTATCAATTAAATGTAATGCAACTTCAGCCTGTTTGGATGGGAGAGGGACAGCATGAAAAAAGAATCTATGTAAAATAGTTTGACTGCTTGACTTATTACTATGTTTATATATTAATAAACTTGATTGAGCTTGATTGACCCTAAGCTTTCAGTTCATTGAAAGGGCACAGATTTTATTGTAACAATTTGACAGTGCTTTTTCTAGTGGGCTTCATATGAGACACGTTGTAGTTTTTGGTATATCTCTATTTTTAATCTTTAAATTACTCTGAATCTGTTTGTGGCCTTAATATCCACATTAGGAAAGAACTCTATCAAAAAACTCAGATGTGAGGGTAAAATTGGTTTTTACTGTCAGAAGTAATTGGTATAGTCACTCTACGGCTCATCTAAAATCAGGATAAGTTTTCCTGTAACCTAACACTGCTTTGTCTTGTTTTTTAAGCTGATTTTTTAAATAGTTCAGTTGATGGAATTGCTTTTCTGTAAACTTTCTGTTGATTTCAGAAGTATTAGTGGTATTTCTTTACTATGTATTGTTTTAGTCGTGAACTGCAATGGCAGTTGCTATCTAAAAATAACTACATGTAGAGAAATACTGGAAGAAAATAGTACTGTTCATGTGCAGTCTTTTATGGAGAAGAGTTGTGAATAGGTTTAGATTTAGAAACGCGTTAGTATTGGTCACTATGTTAAGATATGCCTTAATATAAAGACATGTCTATAGGAATCCATGGCCCCTGAGACCTGAGGAAAAGTGTGGAGCAAGGAAGGCTCACTCTTGGTGGAATGGGATCAGGTTAGGGAACACTTAAACTGTATGTATGTAAGCCCATGGAGCCTGACGGACTGCACCCAGGGGTACTGTGGGGTCTGGCTAACGACATTGCAAGGCAACTC
Organism: Anser cygnoides; assembly: GCF_040182565.1. NCBI lineage: Eukaryota > Metazoa > Chordata > Aves > Anseriformes > Anatidae > Anser > Anser cygnoides. The sequence continues at coordinate 73,273,135 of NC_089873.1, read as the reverse complement.
TCAATTATCTATGAAAAGTTACAGTAATTGGGGAGGGAAAGGGGGGAGTTCCTGAAGACTGTAATAAAGTAAATGTCACTCCTATCTTAAAGAAGGGCAAGAAAGAAGATCTGGGGAACTACAGGCCAGTCAGCCTCACCTCAGTCCTTGGGAAAATGGTGGAGCAACTAATCCTGGAAGCCATTTTCAGAAATGTGAAGGACAAGAACGTTATTGGAAATAGCCATCATGGATTTATGAAGGGGAAATCATGCTTAACCAACTTGATATCTTTCTATGATGAGATGACTAGTTTGATGGATGAAGGGAGAGCAATGGATACTGTTTACCTTGACTCTAGTAAATCTTTTGTCACTCTTTCCCATAATATCCTAGTAGACAAGAGGATGAAGTTTAGGTAAGATAAGTAGACGGGTGGATTGAAAACTGACTAAATGGAGATGAGTTGTGATGAGTGGCATGAAGTCCAGATGGTGGCAGGTCTACCAGTGGTGTACGTCAGGGGTCAGTGCTTGTGCCCATAGCATTTAACATTTTCATTGAAGACCTAGATGGTGAGACAGAGTGCACCCTTGGCAAGTTTGCAGATGACACAAAACTGGGAGGAGCGGATGAATTCCAGATGGTGGTGCCACAATTCAGGCAGGCCTAGACATGATGGAAAAATGGGGAGAGAGAAACCTCAGTGAGATCTATAAGGGGAAATACAGCCTGTTCCACTGCCTCACAACCCTCTGGGTAGAGAATTTCTTCCTTATATCTAATCTAAACCTACCCTCTTTTAGTTTAAAGCTGTTACTCCTTGTCCTATCACTACACTCCCTGACAAGGAGTCCACCTCCTGCTTTCCTGTAGGCCCCCTTTAGGTACTGGAAGGCTGCTGTAAGGTCTCCTGGTAGCCCTCTCTTCTCCAGGCTGAACAACCTCAACTCCCTCAGCCAGTCTTCACAGGAGAGGAGCTCCAGCCTTCCGATCATCCTCAGGGCCCTCCTCTGGACTTGTTCTAATGTTTTAATGCCCTTCTAGTTCTGGGGCCCCAGAGCTGAATGCAGCGCTCCAGGTGGGGTCTCATGAGAGCAGAGCAGAGCGGGAGAATCCCCTCCCTCGCCCTGCTGGCTATGCTGCTTTTGATGCAGCCCAGGATACGGTTGGCTTTCAGGGCTGCAAGCACACATTGCTGGCAAAGAAGTTGAACTTCATCTTTTTGCATTTTTCCCTTTTCCACGGCAGTAAACTTTGCTTGTTCTGGTATCTGTTGTCACTAACAGTCTTTCTTTTGGTTCCTTCCCCTCCCCCCCTCCCCTTTTTAATATCATAAAGAGCAGTGGTTTTTTGGTTCAGATAATGAACTGTGTATCAGTTTTATTCCATTAGTGTACCAGGTCTCTTTCATCTTAGAACAGCTTCAAGTGGAATTTTAGGAGGTGTTAAATAGAAATGGTAAATAAAGCCTATATTTGGGTCAAAATTCATCCTTGCAGGTATCTATCATTTCACTACCAATGCAGCCTTGTTACCAGAATCCATTGGGAACACATTCCCTTCTAACCTAAATAAATCTGCTTTCTCTTAGCAGCATTTTGTTAACAGATGTAGTCCAGAGACTGAACTTTGCAGATTGTGTATCAGAATTGGGATGTTTCAGCTAAATTCAATAAATGTTAACAGCAGTTAGCTAACAGCACAGAAAATATATCCTGAAATTGTGAGGAAATGAAGTTACCATTTATGGTTCTGCTTTTTTTTTTTTTTTCCCATGGACTTGTTGATATTTCAAAAGAGAAAGTGATGCCATTTGACTTCAGTTTAATTATTCAAATCCACAGATCTAAACCTTGTAATAGGTGGTTGCAAAAAAAGGCAGCACACACATTTGAAAGCAGTTGTCATCAAACAGACTCACATTAAAACTTTATTTTTTTTTAAAATCTCTATTTTTCAAAACTGTATTGGTTGAATAAATATTAAACAGGTTGAAAAAGTTGAAAATTCATGTTAAAATTGCTCCAGGCTGATGTAAATTATATGTCCGGCACTTAAGCACTTACCCTGTTCTCATTGACCTTGACAGCAATTACAGAGGTCGTATTTCTCTATGGGGAACTGGAGTCTGAACAATTTATCAACTACAATGGAAGCAGAGAAACTTTACTTGTACCCACACACAACTAGGAGTCTTCCTTTTTAAAGCAAAACTTCCTGTGACCATTGCAAATAAAACCATTGTATGTATATTGAGTTCTTTCAAGTCCTGAGAAAGAAAATGCTTGTCAGTCCTTTTTTTTTTCTTTTTTTTTTTTTTTCTTGAAATGTGTTCCAGGAGTAGTCTTCAGTTGTCTGTCATGTCACGGGCAGTACTCTTTAGTGTGCTGAGGGAAGATAAAAAACTATGCAGGTAACTGGTCCTACTGAAGAGTGGACAAGAAGTATTCCTAGAACAACTGCAATACTGAGAATTTCATGGCTGCTTTTAGGCAGGTATGGTTGTAGTTCAGTGAGTGTTTCTTTAATATGGGATCATTAATGGCAATGTATGGTAAAGCAACAGTAGGAATAACCAGGATTTATGGTTTTGTATTTTAACTATATATGCAATTTGTGTTGTGGAAGATATGCAGATTGATTATATAAAGATTGATTTGAAATAATAAGCTGTTACCAACCCCTCAAACTCAGTGCAATTTGCCTGGACTATATACCTATTAAATACTTATGAAACTTAGACACTGTTTGTCAGTATTGTTTTTGATAATATTGATTCACCTTTTGTCTTTTACTCCTTCCCTATTTTAATTTTTAATTGAAATAACTTATTTTATTCTGTCCTTTTTACACCAAAAGTATAATGGTAAGAAATTATGTGCTTTAGAAAGGCCACTTCCAACTTGTTTTTGTGGAAGAACAGTTTTGGATTGCTTTGAATGCTGAAGTAAGATTTTTCTTTAGATCAGGTGAAAACAAATACAACTTTACTTTTCCTTCAACTGTTGTAATCAGAGTATCTCCATTGCCAAGGGGGAATAGCTACCCTGTACAGTTTCCATAGTAGCAAGTTGAACCAGCAATGATTTTTTTCAGTGTAGTGTGTCTAATTGTAGAAGGTGAAATTCAAAAGGCATGAAGAGGACTTCCTCCCCCTTTCTACAGGGCTCTTTGTATAGTTTCTTTCTTGAGAAATGTCCAGACTTTTACTTACAAATGGATTGAAGGCTGCAGGCAGTTCTCTCTTACTGGCTGTTGGGACATTTTTGAATATTCTATCAAGACAGTTTTAGCTCGTGTTGAACATCTTTCACCAGTCCTCTGCACTGACTAGGTTTTCTGCTATATCATATAGCTTTTTTCAACAATTTATTTGCCCCCCCTTTTTTTTTTCTAATAAAAAACATGAATAAGAGAAATGAGAATCTTTTCCTTTGGGATACTGTCTTTACATCAACTGCAGTTCAGATAAGGAAGAGCCTAATGTATTCAGAAAATGATTGGGGATTCTTTCTTAAATTAAGATTTCCTGCTTAGAAATGGTAACCTGTAGGAAATACAGGAGATCAACAGATAATTCCCACAATTAAGTAGTTCAGATCCTCTTTCTTTTCTGGGATTCTTCATGAAGTTGCTAACTGTGATGATTAGTTTCAGAGAGTTATCTGATGACAGCAAGGATTGAGCTACCAACTCTAAAGTTTTTCACTGAATTTTATACAATTTGTGTAGCACTAGCAACTCATAATGGATTTCTGCAGATACCCTGGAGACATGAGGATCATAGTGCCATTAGCATCCCCATGGTTTATTCATGATACATAGATGTTTTAGTTTGTCAAGGAGTATCAAATGGATACCAGACCTTTTTTTGCCATCACAGAGTAATTTTGGTTGGTAGGTTAAACTATAGTACCTAATAACGTTAGGTTTTTTGTTTCTTTTATGTTGACCTGCCTAGGAAATAATATTTATGTTCTTTCATGAAAAAGATGATGTAAGCTAACACTTCCTAGCTAACTTTGTGTTGGAGAATGACTGTAATTGACAGATTGTTAGATATTTAGGATAGTAAAAAATTATTCTACAACTCATGTTCTGTATGGCATAGCATCCAAAAGACATCATTTAAAGTCTGCTTCATCTTAGTGTTTTACACTGAAAAAACTCATTATCCTGTAAATATTTCAGTAGTTTGGACAAAGTTAATGTAGTTCATGTATTTTTTATGACTCATAATAGTATAAATGTTTACCTAGGGTTTCATTCAGATTTAGTATCATTTTAGTATAAACTGTTAGGCTCTTATTATGTAAGGTCAATATTTAAGAACTGGATTTAGATATTTAATTTTACAAGATATCTAGTTTTACCAAATATAAAAATATTCCTTCAGTGTATTTTTTTCACCTCTAAATTGAGTACAAGTTCATTGTCCCTTGGAAGAAAAAGAGCCACCTTTATTTGGGACAGGCTTTGTCCACTGTACTTTTCATAGGTTACAACTAAGTGCTTTTTGACAGCTCAAGCATGTTTTATGTAATCAAAACATTTTAGAGCTTTAGAGCTTGAATTCAGTAAAATGTCAAAACTTTGACTGAACATAGACTTCTTAGGTATTCACCTTCTATACTGAATTTATGTAGTCCTCCATTATCTTTAAATATTGGTAGAGTATTGTTTAAATTTCCAGATGTGGTAAGTATGAGGTCCAAGTTAAAAATAAACAGTTGCCAAAATGTCCAGTAGCAGGGGAAGGAAGCAAGCTATCTATAGCAAATTGATTCTGTCACTGTCATAAGCAAATTGCCCAGTCCCTAAATGTTGTCTTTTGTTCTGCTCCATTGGCTGTGAACAACTCTAACCTTGATTCTGAAGATTTATTGCTACAGATAAGTTTTGTGGCAATAGCCTTTTGATCTCCTAGATCAAGATTGAATTATAATGTATACCAGACTGTTTTGAGTCTAGAGTTTTCAGCTTCAGCGTTGTTTTTAAGAAACTACTGTCAACATATCTTTATGTAAAAATGCTTTAAACTTTGTAGAAATTGCCCTAGTCTTCAAGTAGGCTTAAGATACGGTTTTGTAAAACCAACTGCTCACTGAATATTTACTCCTAATTGATAATGCATAACAAGATATTAGTTTTTAGGTTAGACATTCATAAAAATTCAAATGTTAATAGTTACAGACAAACAACTTTGTTATAGCTTTGCAAGCATATTTTCCGTGTTTTATTTTTATGGGATTATTTTCATTTACATGACAGATGGGTATATTGGTTGGAAATTCTCTATCAAGTAGTATACAAAAATATGTGGCAATGTACAGTGCCAGGATGATAGCTAGTGTTTGGCATAATGCTTATGACAGTATGTTTCAATCATACGCAGACTTAAGTCTCTTCAGATCTCACCATTGAACTGGATAAGCCTAAATGAGGTCTGCATGTTTTTTGCCTTTTCTGTCGTAGAGCAAACTAAATGATAAATAGCGCACAAGAGCAAAGTGATTGATAGCATGGCACTGAAAATATCTTTTGCAAATGTGGATGCTGATGGGACTTTTTCTCTTTGCTGTTTTTTCTTACACCTTGTTTTAGGACTGATCAAGTGCCTGACTCAGATTGCCATTTGGAACATAAGCAAGCAGTGTCCAGATTTCACCATGAAGACAGGTATTTGACGTCCTAGGTACCTATGAGAAAGCCTCCATTATTTTAGAATAGGTGCAGCGTGCTATCCCAATCTCTGCCATAATGGTATTTTTCTTTACTTGCTTGACACAGCAGGCTTAGACTGCTGCTTCTTGTTGAGCAGACTTCTGCAATTTTACCCAAAGGTTATTAGTGAAGTTGGATTGAATGGTCTTTCCTATAGTTACTGGGTTTACATGGTTATGTTTGGAACTTTTCTTGCTAGGACATTATAATTTGTCTTCAGAAAGACAAATGTATTTAGTTATTTAGAAAGTTGGGAGAGACTCTAGATTAAAAGAAAAAAAAGAAAGCAGTTACAATTTTAAAAAACTGATGTAGGAAACTAAATGGAGAAGAAAGAACCTTTGTAGAGAAAAGGAGTATTGTGCAAACTTGAAGAGAGAGTAAATATAAATTTGAACTACCTGAAGGAAGGGTCTAACATTCAGGTTCATGCTTACAGTTTTTTATCATGGCATTATGAAAAAAAAATAGTGTTATTCGTTTGCCTTTATTGTGAAATTCATGGCTTGTTGTGCCTTTCTACCTAATTATGCATCAGTTTTGATGGAATGGTGATGAACTATGAGGGGATCTCTCTCTCTCTCTTCAATGCCTCACTTAATAAATATTTCTCATGAAGCTTAATATAAAATTTACTGTAATATAAAAATTCCATTTTTTTTGTGGTTTCGTTCATTTGCTTTGCAAAGAAGACATAAAACATCTTTTTCACAAACTACATTTTTCTCAAAACATTTTTAGTCATTGTCTCTTCCCCAGTTGATTTTTTTCCATGAATCCCTTTCTAAAATTATGTGCCTGAACAACAAACCAAACAAAAGTGGTTATCATCCTAGAGTATGTACAGAACTTTTTTCAGACACTCAGGGAGCTTTTTTCTTCATTTTTATATTATGATGAAAAAGGTAAAATATTTTTAATGTTAAGCCAGAATAAAACATGCATAAATCAATTGGTGAAAGGTTTCTCATCTTTTTTACAAGTGATTAGTGCTTAATACTCTTGGTGCTTCATTAAGAGCAATATTAATAAACATGTGTTTTACAACTCTCTTTTTATGTAAGACTTTTCAAGAAGAGCTGGATATGGTGTTGGAAGAGACAGATTTCAGAATTGAATCAGCTCGCACTGGATGTAGCTCTTCACTGTGTCTCTGAAGTCATCCAGGGAAAATAGGAAGACATACTAACATAAAGAAAAAAAACAAACAGATTTTTGTCATGTGGTTTTAGCCATCTGTTTGGTGCCTCTCCCTTTGTAGTCAGGGGAAGCGGTGAGTCATGCCATCCTAAAATTGGCGCTCTGAATAGGCAGAATGAGTTTGCCTCTGGAATGATGGACAGCATAAAACGGTGGAGTGGAGGTCTTAGAATAGATGCCTGACTTTTTGACTGATTCAGGTATCTGAGGTGATGCCCACTTTGAATGTTTTTAGGTTCAGACTCTCAGTTACACTTTCACTTTGTTGTTTTTATAAGAAAGATGTTAATCTTGATGAAATTATTTGTTTACATTATATCATCTGAAAATAATATTCTATCCTAGTTTTTTTCCTCTTTATTTTCATATTTTTCCTTTTCTCTTGGTTTATACCTATTCATTTTTCCAGCTGAAGGAATAGTGGCAATAGCAAATATAGATTTACATGTACTCAAAATCTACCTATGTAGGAATAGAACGTAAAGTAAATATTTGGACATATTTCATACATCAAGAGTACATAGTTTCATTCGTGATGTAATTCATATTGGTTGTATATTCAGCTTAGTGGCATGTATTCAACCTTGAAATGTAGACATCTCTGTTGTGTTCAAAACTTTATTGCAAGCCTTAACTGATTTTGTAGTTACATTCATACTATTACATTTACATTATCAATTGCAGGCTGGTATGAAGTGTTTCTTCAAGTGATTAGAAGTTCATATACTGATTCCATTGTCAAGAATGAGTGATTCTTATTCCAAGAGAAGACAAAAAAAAAGTGTCTACAGTACCACCTTGATCCATAAGCAGGATTGTGTCTAATAAAGTTGATAGTATATGGTTCCTGTTACTTGAACTGAGTAAATCAGGGAACATTGTTACCTACCACCCTTTGTTCATGTTTTTTGTGCTGTTTGGGATTTTAGCTTGGTAACCAGGATATTGACAACAGCTTAAAATACACCACACATCTGTTTGCAATTGCCTAATTTTGATGGTGGATTTCCTGAAGAATTATGGTAATATAAAGAATTGGGAGAGGATTAAAAGATTGTTGAAATTTCCAGCTAGACTTCTCTTACTGTGTTTTCTTTTGGATTCATGCAATCACTCGCATTAAGGTCAGCTGTTTTGAAAGTACTCACAGGAACAGATTTTTTGAGTTATAAGAGTCTTTTGTGATGACTTTAAATGTCAATAACCCACTTGTTTAGCATTAAATGATCAACATATACAAAGATTCCCAGGCTAGCTAACTAGCTGGAACACAGAAATGGATTAGCTTTTTTGACTGCAGAACAAATAATGTAACAACAGCATACAATTAATTACACATTTCAACACTATAAACATGAAGAGATGTAGCTAATAGATTGCAGGACTGCTTGTTGACTTAATGAACTTATCAGGAGCGTTGACACCTAAGGACCAGTAAACTGGTGAATTGAAGGTTATCTACTTTCTCTCAATCTCTGGTCATTTACTCAGCAGCAGAGACATCACCTGTCTACAGCTGTGGCTACTGGATACTGGGTTTCTATGACATGTCTAGGATAGGTGTAGTTTTTTTTTTTTTATAATTATTATTATTTTGTTGGTTTGTGTTTTTGTCTTTTTTTTTTTTTCCTCCAAGAGAAGGGCTGGAAAACAATCCCGTTGGCCTTTTTTCAAGGTGTTGATCAAATCTGGTTGTATGTACTAGGATAACAGCTATGATAATGATCTTGTTGCTTGTGGAGGGATTCTCTGCTCTGTGTAATACTAGCAGGCTCAAAGACTTTGTAGATTTCTTTATGGCCAATAAGCAAATAATAAAAAATGAATATTAGAGGGAATAAAATTTTCATGCAAGTACAAGTGTTGTAAACTTGCCCTACTATTCCTTTTTCAGGAACTTTTTCCAGTGTCTGTTGCTGGCATGCCCCCTTGCTTCTGCTCCAGCCCCCCGCCACCCCATCCTCACTGTTGCATAACTTTCCCCTTCCTGAGGATCTTTTTATTTTCTTTTCCAGAACATTCATACTTGTTTCCTTGTCTCATTTCTGCCTCCTTGCTTATATTCTTTCCCTTTTCCTGAGACCTTTAAATTCATTCTCTTGTCAAAATTAGCTCCCCATTTTTCCCCTGTTTTTAATGAACCCCAAATCATTTGTATTATCCATCACCCTGAAACCCACAGATTCTACTTAGTAATGACCAGTGATAGTATAGTTTGGGACTAGAAGGAAGAGTCAGTTTCTTGGGTTAGTCAAGGGAATTAGGAAAGTTCAAAAACGGTAGCTTCTTTGTTGAAGGAGAATGAATGGGAGAGGCCTCCTATTATTCTTTGTTTACTCAGGTGGTACGTACTTTCCACTTTTCCACATCTTTGTGCCTCACCGGTGGAAAAGGTATCATGGACTGTATTCATGAGGGGCAAGGTGAACACACAAAAAAGCATTTGTCAATTAGATACAAAACTGCTGTATCCTGTCTTGAGATGTAAGTGAATATAAAAGAGTATTCCTAGTTAAATGATAGAGATCTGTAACCACTCTCTCAAAATATGTATTGTATAAACTGCTGGACGTACTTGACCAGTAAAAAAGAGCAACATATGTGATAATTTCTTTCTAGCTGTGGTGTTGCAAAGCATGTCAGAAAATAAGTCTCGTACCAGACTAACTCCTGGAAAAGTAGTATTTAATTTTAAAAAGTTAAAAATCCAGAAATTCAACATTGCAAAAAGTTTAAGGGAATATTTTTTGTAATGGCAGAAGATTCATTAAATTATGGTGTAGCATAAACTTGAAAAGTTAATGTGTATGAAATGGTAGACTCGGATTTAAGTCATATAAAATGTGAAGCATATCTTCTAAATTTTAGAGGCAAGCATATATCTTTATTAAAATAACTGATGGTTGTGTTGGTGATTCTAGTAAATGAATTACCTATTTTGCATTGTAATTGTTGAAAGTTCCTAAAGTGTCTGCCCCAGCATAAGCATAAACAAGGTAACTGACATCATTCTTAAAGAGTACTGGAAAGCACAAGTATTAGCTTCCTTTACTCTTTAATACAATCTTCTAGATCAACTGCATTTTTAAAAACAAAGATGTTTATTTTTGGGTGTGAGAGCATGCCATCACACAAGCAGTTTTGAAAACATTGTCCCTGGTGCTGAGGAAGCTCCAGATAAGTGCATTTTTTGGCACCAGTATTTGGGTCTGTTAAAATGCTGTGTGTGATGGCCACCAGATGGGATATACCTTTTTAAAAATGCTTCTTATTGCAGTAAAGGTAATGGCATCTTATAACCTGTTTATGAAATATCCAGTTTTACCTTCTCTTTAACATTATGCTGCACTAATCGAATGACTTCCATTAGCATCTTTGAGAATTTGGTTAAAGTTTTCTCCAGCGTGATCCATTCAGTATATGTTGTAACTCTCTATTCAATGTTTGGAGGAAGCTAAGTTTCTTATCTACGGCTTTAGCAAAAGGCTTCCAAGGCTTCCAAAACAATGCTTCATGCAGTAGCATTCATAATACTGCTATTACCTGTTTTTCTAAGTTCTTCTCTTCCATGTCACACTCTCATCATGTGACAGAAAGGTGGATTCTGGAAAAGTGATGGGGAGGGACTGCAATGCTAATCTGCAGCAAAAGGTCTGCTTTTCTTACCAGGTTTCCTCTGAGTGCTCAGCCCAAGTTGATGCAGCCATGATGCAAGCTGACATGCAATGCTGCAGCCTCTCTCCAATAACTAACCACCTATGTTTTGCACATTTGTTTAGGGAATGCTAATGCTGTGTGGTGTTGTCATATAACAGGTTTAATTGCAGAGAAGAGATGGCTGAAAGCAATTTGCATGTGCCTTGCTTACAGTGGGGAAGATGTGACCATTTTATACTGCAAAGTTGGAATTTCATGTTCTTAGTTCATCAGATCCACCATTTTGTCTCCCTGACTGACTTCAGTTACATTTCTATTTAGGAATCTGTGCTTCATGGTGTGTTGTATTAAGAAAGCCTTTTTCAAACAAAGTATCTTGTAGTTAGACAACAGCAGTGGAAGGAAGGAATTAGAAAACAAAGATTTGTGGGTAAATATTATCTCACTAATGATTTGTTCCTGTTAGTAAATAAAATACAATTTTGGAGCGTGAGGCTTTATTGTTAGTGTTCATTCTTATATTCTTCAGTATTTGCATGCTTTGCCTGTCCAGATCAGAACTAGTTTTAAAGGTTAGCTGAAAAAGAAACCCAAACTACCTCATTTGGCATTAGCTTTTAACTCTTAAGGATAGAAGCGGCATGTATTTCACAATACTTTTTCTTCCTGTCTGCTTTTCCAGACAGACTGCAACTGAATTAAACCATCGTAGCTGTAGAAGAAATGACCAAGTTAATGCACTGTATTCTTAAATAACTATAGAGCAGTTCCAAATCTGCCACGTGCCCCAATGAACAAGAAGTTTAGGATGGAGACTGCAATATCTGCCATCCTGTCTGCCTCTGGTAATAATTTCCTGTCTGCACTTGCCCAGTTGCTGTCTACCACCAGCTGTCATATCTGAGAGTCAGTCTCACAAGTTTGTGCATTTGGTTTATGCTCATCTCAGCCACCAGAGAGCCAGAATGTGAAATGAGAAGATCTTGGAGCTTGTTCACAATTGTGAAGCTTCTTGTCTGACTCTGGAGTTAGAGAATTAGAAAGACAAATCTCCATTTTGGTAGTTCTTTTCCAGTATTTAATGTAAGAGTTGTAGAGAGCTCCAATCAAGATGCTATTACTGATTTTTCCATTCCTTCGCGACCTCCTGCCTGCCTTGTGGGATGATATGGACTGGCAGAATTAGACTCGTATTCATATTTAGCTGTAATTATCTTAAACATTTTGCTTAGTCAAAGACAAAGAATAATAATTACTCTCTTAGAAGTCTCTCTGAAATACTGAGAGTAGGATTCAGGTGCCTACACATAAGCCTTTTTTTATGGCCTTGGGATGTGAAATGTCTGCAGAAGGCTGGCAGACATGAAATAGACTTCGAGGTGGTCTGCCAGGACATCTTGGGTTTTTAAAAATGGCAATAGATACCCATATCTCAGCACCTCAGTCATGCGTCTCTTTATCACTGTCAGGTTCACATTTTTTTTTCTGGCACTTTTAAAAATTAACCCACAAATCTTTGTACACATTTGCAACACTGCCAAGCAGGACTTTCAGCAGGACACACTTGACTTGTGTGCAAAATGCAAGTGTGCAAAAGCAAGTATGAAACAGCCAATTTCACGCTTAGAGTAACATGGACCCTTTGTAAATTTGGTAGCCAGATGTCCAGGTCAAGCCCTCAGTGCAATGGCTGTCCCTTTTTCATCACACTATTATTGTCCCTTCCTATTATCTTTGACCACTTTTTATAAAATAGATGGCAACTGTACTGGGAGCTGGACCTAAAGCTAGGCTCCCAGCCTTCTCCACTGATCTAGAAGGTCTCATATACAAACACAGTCAGTAGCTGACACATGGCAAATGGCATCTCTGTCTCAGGCCTGTCCTGCACATGAGCCCTCTCTTCTGCTGCTGCACAGCAGTTGGGCCTTCACCATTCCTGGGGCTGGCTGCTGTGTTCCTTCAAGGAGGTGTACCCAAAAACTGGTGTCAGGAGTATACCTTCCTGCATCTTTCCTTGAAAACATGCTCACAAAAACATCAGGACAGCTTACAAATGGTATACTGAGTCCAGCAATGTTTGGACATGAGCTAGAGCAATAACCTTTTGATATAAAAACACAAAATGGTTGAGTTCAGATAAAATAAAAGGTTTGAAAACAACTCTCCACTTTCTTTAGCATGCAAACTGAAGGACAAATCTTTCGTTTCAGTCTTGCTCTCCACCCAGCAACTATCAATAGCTTTTTTTGGTTGTAATGATCTTGACACTGACTATACTGGGTCCTCAGGGAAAGGGTAGTCTTTTTCTCAGGTCTGAGGCCTGTCTACCTGTCTGCTGCCTGCTCTTCTCCAGTATCTTTCCATTTCTTTTTATAATGCAGGCTGTTAGCATGCTGCAATTTCCGTGATTCCTCCTGTTTCGTCTGCACTCCACAACCTTGCAGCAGTCTAACAGTCTGTAAAACTGTCAGGAAAGGTACAATTTCTGCCTCCTTCACCTTCCCCTGGAGGTGTTCATGTGACCCAAATTGCAATACCCAGCAAAAAGCAAACAGGCATTTTTATCTCTGCTGCCAGCAGAACATAATATTCAATAATAGATGATATATTTTGAACAAGTTAAGTAGATAACTCTACCATCACCAGCTGATTTTAGGAGATAAGGTGTTTTTCTAGGTTATAGTAAGTAGGTAACTCCTGGCGTTAAATGCAGGATGCTTTATTCCTAGCAGAAGTCAAATGTGTACAACATGTTTGCTATTCTCAAAAAATTGGTGAGCAAAAAGACTTTCCTCAATGCATAGCTCCTGAAAACCCTCAGTAGTCTATGGTCATTTGATATCTGCCCGAGACTCTGAAGACTCTCTCGGCCCATGTTGAAATAAGTGCAGGTGGCGCCACACAGAAGCAAAAACTTAATGACGGAAAAGCAAATACAGGAGAAAGTTCTCCAACAGTAACCCTCCAGAAAAGTCTCCATCCCTTCCCCTACACTGTGTGGGCTGTGGTAGAAGCATTCTATAAGAATGTTGTTAATAAAGCTGGGTATTGACAGACTGCCTACTGTTCTACTGTAAAGCATGGGTATATTGAGGCTGCTTTCTGGATATTTTGTGGGAGGGAAAAATGCTGTACAACAGACATGCATGGCTTTTTCAGTACTGGAGGAGATAAGGGGCATTGGAAAAATCATTTCACATCAAACTTTGCTGTTATGTCTGCTGCACAATTTGTGGTGTTGTAAATCATGTACCAGAAAGAAGATAACTCACAACTGTGAAGAGATTGCATACATGTAGTGCGGCCTTTGTTTTATCCTTTAGAGACAATTGTCTACCATATTCTGGTTCCTCTTGTTAAAGAAAGATTTGATTTTTTTTATTTTTTTTTATTTTTAGTTGTCAGTACTGTCAGTTCCCAAACTAATCTGCCATTCAATCAAGATACCCAATATCTGAGTGCTCTGCTATTTGAAAGGAAGCCAGGGACACTTCTCTCTGTGCATCACTTCACTCGATCTTACAAATGAGTGGCTCTGGTAAGAGGTAATAGTACCAACTTTGTGTTGACTGGCTTTGGTCAGCCCTGTTGCCTGTTCGAAAAATTGAGGTGCCAACCATGTTGACCTCTGCTGATTTGCAGGTGGCAGGAGATGTGGCATGCCAAGCAGATAATTATCATAGCTGCATTTTTTGCCTGTTAGAAACAAAATAATGTCAGATACATGTATGTACAGCTGGCAATTACGGCACATGGAGCTGCTTTGTTCTTGTCCTGAGCTCACATCTAGGTGATATGCAAGCAGGTTCATATTGTATAGCAGTGCTAGACACAGTGTTCAGCCAGCAGTTTTGAGGCAAGAAGACCAAGGGTGCAGTTTAGCTGAGAAAAAGCAAATTGTGGGTATGCATGCACATATACATACGCACATGTCTGTATGATAGAGAGTGCATACGCAGTACCTAAATACTTTGATAAGCCCTCTTCTAGTAGCAAGAATAAGGTAAGCTCTAGGTCTACTTGTTGCGTTTACTATTCCTTTACTTAGGTTAGTATCTCATGGGATTTTTCTTTGATGGGTATTCTAGCCAGCAAGCATCAGTGGTCCAGTAAGTAAAAGGATTGGGTACCTTGCTCTGTACTGTGATGTTTTTGAAGAAATGCATAGGGTGTGGGTTGCTGAGATGTGGCTTGGCGGATGTGATGATACGGTAAAGGTCTTGGCAATTAAGCTAATCCTGTAACATATCCTAAAGTCTGGTTCAAGAATTGGAATCGATGGCACAACATGGGGAAAACATTAAGCTATTTTTAAGGCTGAACTAGCATGTAAGTTGCAGAGGAAAGATCTGGATAAATTAGGGGCAGTTGATTCAGTGTACTCAGATTGCAGAGCTCAGAAACAGTGAGGAGATACTTGGTCTTAAGGTGAGACAAAGCAATGCAAATTTGACTGGAATAACATTAGCTTTATGTCTTAGAGGAGAGCCCTATTTGCCAGGGCTTACATATAATAGCCTCTGAGGTTAATTTTTGGATAATAAAATCATTTTGAAAAACTAACCGTCTTCCCTAAACATCCAGAGAGCTCTCAAAGGCTCAGGAAGAAAAAAAAAATGAAAAAAAGTCACAGTATATTTCTACAACATTGTGTTTTGCTTATCCAAAGGTTCTGATTATTTTAGAATGACAATAGAATGACAATAGAAACTTGTGTTTTCTGTGTGGTAGTATTGCTTTCTTTTTCTTACCAGCATTATTTTTAACTGATTAGATTGGAGTTGCGAAGTTCAGAGGAAGTAAGATAACTAGCTTTTTTAAACAGCTATCAAAACTGATTGAACAGCAGTTACTATCAATTTAAAACTCCTTGTTCATTATTGATATTGTTAAATAGTTACATACAGTATTAAATTCAGGATTGGCTTTTATTTGATACTAAAAACCAGCATCTAATTCTCTTGAGTATTTCAGTGACTGATCCATCATTAATGAAATAGTGTGGCTCTGCATACTTACCTCCACAGAGAGATTTTGAAATATAGTGGCAGCAGCTAGAGACCTTCTGAATTGTGAGACTATCTTGCCGAACAGAAATTGGTGACAGCTCTGGCAAGTATGTGGCACCAAGCAGGACTGCAAACTGAAGCCAGTTTATTTCATGTCACATCACCTGATATAGCAGAGTTTTAGTTGGGTAATACTCTTGTCACTTTAGAGGTACAATAGTCATTTAATCCAAGTGATCCTACTTTGGTTACAATTAGCAATTACATTAAATTGAAACTATAAGCAAGCAAAGATGGAAAATATTTTCTATCCATTTTTATTTTTGAGGTGATATACGTATAGATTCAGTACAATCTGTGAACTGTGCTATAGAATTGAAGAATAAATGTCAGCCTTCTAGCATTTCACTCTTATTCAGGGATTTTGAAGTATTAATATTTCTAGGATTATTTAAGGTACCTATTTGTGAATTCATACTCACACTGCCCACCCTTACATGCAGTAATTCTACTGGGAGCTTTTTTTGCAAATGTTTCTAGCCTATCTAATGCTAAATAGTGTCCACGTTCAGAACAGCTGATTTTTTGCTGTATAGATGTACTCTTTGTTTGTAACCTGATATGGTTCACCATTTATATTTTTTTACTTCAGAGAAAGACAGAATATACTGAGGTTAAATAACTAAGCATTAAATTTGTGAGTAAAATAAATGTAGAGATTTACTTGTCCTAGACCAGAACATTACAAACTGGAATTTCAGAACTAGAGTTAGATTTAGGAGAAACTAATGTGACAGAAGTAGTGCAAGGGTAATACATCTAAAACCATGTAACTACTATATAACTAAATTAGGTATTTAATATCATGTCTTGGCATAATTCCAATGCCTCTTATGTATTTTGTTGCAAATTGTTCATGTATATTCACTTTGTCAGTTTTATTTTTTTCCCTCATTTTGGAATAGTCTCCTTCTACTCTTCCATTTAACTAAAGTTACATGTAAACACTAAGCCCAAAACTCAGAAAGACATCATAATGATATTCCTGGTGATTTAAGAGACAGCACAGCTATCAAACACTGTTGCCCAAGGCTAGAATTTGCAAGTAAATCAGCTAATGAGGGTAAGAGCTGAAATACCAGTAGGTGCCCATTTGCATCTTTAGGCACCCAAGTAGCTCTAAAATACAGCCCCTTAGTCTCTCCTCCATTTGTTGAATGGCAATTATAGTAATTTCTCACTTTGCAATTATAATATGAAGACAAAGATTGTGAGATGCCTAACAACCAAGATAGAAAGGGGACAGCAAACAAGAGCATCCTTCCTAGGTCCTAATCTCTTATTCTTGGTTAAGTCAGGCTGTTTTGCTGACATTATGGTGTTTGTCATAATAACTACATTACTGCTAAAGGACCACTTTATCTTTTTTTATTTTTATTTTCATTTTTTAATTATAACCTATTTAGCAGGAAGAAGCTGTGAGATTCAGAAAAGGTTTACGGAAGAAACAATCTGTATTTGCATTGCATGTTTCTTAAATGACTAATGTGACTTATTGTCCTATAAGCCACCATTTTTACGTAACTTGAGAGATGGAAAAATTGTGAATCTAATAATTGTTCTTAAAACAGCTGTTGTTAGAGGTGGTTTTGTACTGTGCTGGCTGATGAAGCATGATTTTGCATTGGCACTCCTTGTGATTTCATTGTGCTCTTACTAATTTCGTGATGCCAACTATTGCTAACAGTGTTTTTCCTATCTGTCACATTACTTTTTCACTGTCAAAAGGTACAGGTTAAATACATTTAATGGAATGTTTGCATGGAGGAAGCTGTAAGGAATATCTGCTTTAACATTCTAATCTCCTTAGAGAATGGCAGGATATTAACCATAGAAACTCACGAGGCTGAATGAAAGAAATATGCTCTAAAGCTAAACTGAATTGATAGCTACTTGTAAGTACATTAATAAGCAAAAAAAAGAGTATTCTTAAATGTCCTGAAGGATTTATAATTTCTTCCTTATCTGTGGCTCATACAGAAAGATAATCTTTATAAACAAAATATATGTAGACTGCAGGTTTGTTCTAATAACTCTATGAAATTAGTGTTTTATTTTAAGGAGACATTAAACCAAATTCTCCTTGTTACACTGTTACAGAGCTAGAATGATAGCTCTAGATGTACTCTTTTGAAATTAAGATACGGCTCAGATTACTTCAAGCATAATTAATCTGTAGCTAGGAATGTAATGTTCACAATTGTTTCACTGTAGGAAATATTTTTTTTCCTCTCCAGTCTTGGGACCTTTACTCAAAGAAATAAATTATTTTGATGATGCTACATTGCTTTCTACATTCAATCAGTATATTTGAATATGTTCATTAGGTTAGTGGCCATTTTATATACAGAAGGAGTCAGTAGAGGTTCAGATAACTTTATGGAAGAACTGTTAATTATTTTAATTATGGCAGCTATGTTATAAGTTACAATAAACAATTGGGACACACTCCCTTGCATTCCCTTACACATGTCCATATCTGCATTTTAAAATGCACTTCTGAACCGGAATAGCATGGTTTCAGTTAGGAGTAAAAAAAATGTAGTCAAGATTTTCTTAAAATTGATTTTAAACATCTAAGTAGGATTTTGATGTTTTTTTAAAAAAAGTGTGCCAGGAGCAGCTTTATAGATGAAATAAGTACAAGGATTTTTAGTTTTGAAAAGCCCAAATGAAACTCTTAAATAGAAAATGTAGAAAATACTATATGAAAAAATGACTAAGAAGACTATTGTCTCCTTATATGCCCAGATAGAAAATTATTTCTCAAAGGTTCACAGATTCATAAACCCTTTGCATTTGACATCTTCAGTGTACCTGATGAACGTGAAAAGTAGGATGAATTCCTACATGACAGACTCTACCTTTGAAATATGAGATAACAAATCATTTCATTAAACCAATTAGTTGGTACAGCCTGGGAAATAAGTTAAAAAGTGTATGCAAGACATGCAATCTAGAGGTTATTCAGCAGGTTCCTAAATGGAGAGCTTTTCTAGAAGTGGAGGTAGATTAAAAAGAACTTGAAAAGAAGCCATGAGATTTTTCCCAAACATGGAAACAGACGGCAGGAAAAGAGAATAGGGGCTGTGGTGAAAATAAGAAGCAAGATCTTTTTTTTCATACTGAATTCGAAGAAATATTTTGAAGTTGTTCTGTACATCATTTGATTCATCTAATATGTGATACTCTTTAACAGCAGTTACTGGGTCAGAAAAGATACATAGAAACAGACATAACTCAGTTTGCAGACATAAACAGACATAGAAACAGACATGCTCAGTTTGCAGACATAAAATTTATTTGGAAGTGCAGAGAGGTGAAGATATAGAGGTATGAAAGGAATTATGTATGTGAGGGAGGATGTAAGTAAGGACAGACATAGGAAGAAGTATAGGAATCAATTAGTAATATACCAAAGATGGACTGGGAAGTGTTTTTTTTTTTTTTTCTGATTTTTCTCCCTTCATCTTCAATAAATGAATTTAGCAACATTCATAATACAGTGTTACAAACAGAACATTATATATTTTTTTTTCTTTAAACATGGTCTTTGATTAATCCAGATATTAATTCAGATATTTCTGAAGCCAGGTGTGCAGAGTGATGAAAGCATTGGTGGCAGGTAGTTCATTGGTGTGCAGTGTCATCCCATTGTCTTCAGCTGAGGGTATGTCTCCTGATGCTTAAACATGTTGTTACTTAAGAAAACAAAGGAAACTACATGGAATGCAGGCAGTAGAAAAACCCTGTACTACCAGACTAAATCAGATTTCAAATCTCAGTGAAAAATATCTACTAACGGTAATTGGTTGTACCCTAGTTTTGCTCCAAAACACTGGTCAACCAGACTTGGAGCTGGCACTGGAAGAGGGAGGCCCTTGTGTACCACAGTGCTGAGGCCTGGGACAATTTTCTACTTAGGATTGCAAAGTGTCAGCTTGTGGCCAGGTCAAAGGAGGATCTGGCTTCCTAACAGGCCTGCACCAGCCTGACGTGCCCTGTGGGATAATGGAGAGCAGTAGCTCACATCTGCTGTTCTGTTTGCAGCCCCGTACCTTGTAGAAATAGCAGCTGCAGCTGAACGGAAGCCAGTTCCTGCAGGGTGGGGTGAGCCTTTTGAATACATTTACTCAGGCTCTGAGCTTCTTCCCAGGATTTGATTCTGAGAGAAGTTTTGCCCTTTTGTTTTGTAGTTTTTACATTCAGTGTTTCACAGCCAGTTCAGCTTTGGCTACTCTGGGGCCTCTGAAGAAGTCACTTGTGCCTGACAATGGCCCTGGCACAAACTTCTTACAGTCTGTTTTTTCCCTGCTGGTTCATGCAGAGTGGGTCTGACCTACTACACCCCACCTCTTAAGTTTGAATTTGAGTTGGGGTTTTTATTCTCACTGAACAGAGGGAAATAGAGCTTAAAATAAAAATTTCAAGGACAATATGTCAGAATCAAGACCAGGGTCTTTCTGTGAGAAAGTACCTCACCTGGGTAGATCCCTGTTCTTTGCAAATATGTTAGGCATATTTGCTGTGCTTTCTTCCTTTCTCCACGAAGATTTTTTTTTCATACATATACACATATGTGTGCACATAAATAAAATTAGGATTGGTATCTTAAATATCGAGTGACAGAGTATATCCACTCAGTTCAAGATGTAACTACTTACAGCAGTGATTAAAGGTCAGCGTTTAGGAACAGTATTACCTGATGGTAACAAAATTGTTTTGGGAGATTTACAGGGTGATGTTTGGTGGGTGACAGATCAGTGCAGGGTTGATACATTATTTTTAAATATGTGCTTGTCTATGTGTGTATCCTTAAGGATAGTAAAGGAATTTCCTTTGCAGATAAAGGAAAAAAGAAAAAGAAATAAAAAAAGAGAAAGAAAGAAAGAAAGAAAGAAAGAAAGAAAGAAAGAAAGAAAGAAAGAAAGAAAGAAAGAAAGAAAGAAAGACTATTGTAACTTCTAGAGAATTCCAAGTAGTAAGAATTTTTAAACTCAGTGGTAATCATGTTTGGAAATTTAACAAGTAATCCAAGAAATAACATCAGTTGAGGTAGAGAACAGTAATATCTCATAAAGAACGTCCAGCTTGAACCTTTAGAGTTTTCACTGCCCTGCTTTTCTTTTAAAAGCACATTTCTTAACACAATGGCAAAGCTTGAAAATTGTTTAAAAGTATTTTTTTCTTAGTTGGCAAAGCTTGCTTCACAGAAGCCACAGAAAGAAGGATTGGAAAAGACCCCCAGATGTTCTTTGACCCCCCACTTCTTTGCGTGGAGAGGGGATAAACTGTATTTACTTCATTCCCAACAAATGTCTGTCTAACCTGTTCATAAAAACCTCTGAGTGAGATCCCTAAATCTCCCTGGGCAATCTGTGGCAGTGCTTCACTGTATTTAGCCTTAATTTTTTCTCCCCCCAGAACCCACCTTATCCCCTGCCCACTCCCTCAGTGTACCTTATATCTCACTCATCATTCACTTTATGTGATGATCTGGAATGCAGTGCTATTTGCTTTTAGAAAACTATGAGCAACTTGTCTGCTAGATAATTGTTCAGTTACTTTGGCAGTCTTGTAGTTCAATCCTACAATAATAAATTCTTGCCAGTCCCTTGTGATCTTTCTGTCTGCCTCATGATAATTGCTGTTTTTCCTGAAGCTGCAGTTATTGAATTACTGAATCACAAATCTTCACTTTTATATCAGAAGGAAAAAAAAATCAAGGTGTAGATTGTGTCATGTCCCCCCTGCCCTGCCTCAGTTGGAGAAATATACTTACAAAACCAAAAGACAAACAAAGGAATTAGCATTTTTTATTTATTTTTTTAAGCTTGCTTTATGAATTTTTAAGCTTTTAAAATGTTTGGGCTGCTCGTTACTAGAGGTTTTGATCCTACGCTTATGTGAACGTCTTCCCTGGTTTCTGTACAAGCATAAAAGTCAGCCCAGAGAACTGAATCCTAAACCTTATTAATTTTTATCAGCCAGAATATGTTTCTACTGTTTGCAGAGCCAGTGTTGAGTTGAGTACTACGTTGTCCTGTAGAGCCTGAGATGGTTAATTGTTCATTAATGCTGTTTTATGAAACCACGTGAAATGGTGTTTGCAATCCATAACACTATCAAATCATGCTAAGGAGTGTAGTGCCCACCAATAGAAATTGAATATTAAAGAGGTTCAGAAAGTATGATAATGAAGGAACTGTACTCCTACAAAAAGGAAAATATTGAGAGAAAGTGTTTGGATGTGGCAGATGATTCAAATCTTTTAAACTCATCCTCAGGAGGAATTTTCCTGCTTTGTCACATTTGCCCCTAGTTTTTCAGTATAAGTATTCATTTTCATGCAAACATAACTTTTTATGAGAAATAAAATAATTTCATAAATATGTGAGAAATACTAAGTCATAAGGATCTGTGACTTATAAGTAATATTTAGAATTTTCTAAATCTGCATTAAACTGGAGTTGCTTGTTTCAGATGAGTTTTGCAAAGTTCTTTAGAAAATAGTATTAAAGAGGGGGTTGAGGGGAGAGAAATCGCAACTGTCCCTCAGTTTGTGTATTATTAACACATACCAGGTGTCTCTTTTATAGATTATGAGTTGTGACTGAATGAATTTTAATACAAAACTGGAACTTTTCAAGTTAGTGAAGTACTAAAAGCTCTAGGTATTTTGCCTGTATATCATTTTTAGATTGTTACAATGGTCAAAATAGTTAATTTTGTCCAACCCCTACCCCAAAGCAAAATACATCTGGTGTTTGTTGGCTTTCTGCAAATGATGGCTGGACTTAGTGGCTTTGACCCTGTTTCATTGTGATTAAGACTGTTAAGATTTTATGTTTTTAGTATCTGTTTTACAACATTTTCATTACTGTGTATTTTATTAAGGTTCAGGTAGCTTGTATTTTTATGGTTGCATCTGATCTGGGTAAACCAGGCTCACATTTAAAAGGCTACTTGTCTCAGTCCTGGACATGAGGGAATGTTGAAGTAAAGTGGGATGCATATGTGTCAATTGTATGGTGGTACCTAGAAAACTTCGTCTCCTGGACAGGCTGATCGTAACCTTATTACTTAAAGAATGGAAAAGCATTGTGGCCATGTTCATATCCTTGGGTTTGTTTATTCTTTCATGCTTCATATTTCTACGTTTCAGTGGTTTATAATGTTTGCCTTGAAAATATGAGTAGTTATTCTTGAAATGTGGTTCAGGATGTCTTCATGCATTTAAGCAGATATGCATATAAAATATAATCCTAATATGTTATTGGAATAATGTCATTTTTTAGAAACTGAATCAGAAGAGATTCTATCTGTATCCAAGTCAAGGAATCTTGTGTTTAGTTTCCCATAACAATGGTATGACGTTTTTCTCTCAATATTCATATAAATTACTGAGTGTCTTGGTATCAGACTGGCTGCATGTTGTATAAGCTTCTCCTACAAGCACTATTTAACTTGGCTTATGTTTAAAAGAGAGAAAAAAATAAAGAAAAATGATGTTCTCATGTTTTATTCCCAGAGATTATGATGTTGCTAAGAAGTAAAATAGGAATACTACAAAAGTAAATCAAAATCATACTGTATTAAAATGACTAGTCTCTCAGACTGTACATCCACTGAAAATATTGTTTCCCTTTTTCATATTTATATTATCATATCCCTTTTCAAGTGCTTATTCTAGAGCCCTGAGAATTTGATGGCGGACTCAAGGCCTGACTTTCTTTAAAAGTGACTGTTCTGTAAATTATTTGCTGAAGTACTGATATAATTCTAATACACCAGGATGACAGCTGTTCACATGCAGAAATGCACAATTGTTCAACAAAATGAAACATTCGGCATTACCTCTTTAAATTCTTTTTTCTAAAATCTGATAACATTCCTGTGGGTGGAATGGAGGCTTTGTTATAAGTTCTGAAGTAAAGTCCTCAGTAACTACTCTAGCTGGACTTTACATCCTTTTCTGGCTCCTGTGCATCAGAACTGGCCATTCTACATCAACTTTTCAAAGAGCAGATCATTAGTCACTGCACCAAGCCTGTCTGAATTTAAGAAGCGTTTGGACTGTGCACTTAGTCACATGGTCTAAAATTTTGGGTGGACCTGTGTGGTGCCAGGAGTTGGACTCGATGATCCTTGTGGATCCCTTCCAACTCAGGGTATTCTATGATTCTATGAAATCTTGTTGCCGTAAAAGTACTTTCGAAAATTATAATCAGAGCTCTTGCTGTTAATGTACCTCAAAACTCCATCAAAATTCTTTATTTATTGTTTTATCAGTTTTTTTTTCTTTTGCTCTTCCAGCACAGACTGCCTGTCCTTACCATCAGTTGTTCCCTCTTTCTTCTATGAGATTATTTTTGTTAATGACTCAAGCAAGGGTATTTTAATATGTTCTGTATAGGTAAACGCATATACATGAACACAGGTATTTTTATGCAGAGGAGCACACAAATTTTCTCAGAGTGTAAGATGGGAGTAAAACGTACTCATTGATGCTGATAAAGAAATTGCACTGATAGGACTCAGGTGCTTTTTCATTTCCACTTTATTTTTTAATTTTTATTTAATTTTTATTTTATTATATTTTTTTTCAGATTAGTCAGTGCACTCAAGATTTGGAGGTAGACATTATCAGCAACGTTGATCAGCAACTCACAAAGGCCCTTTGCCTTTCCAAGGCCCTTTTCTGGAAAGCCTCCTGACTTTTTAGTGGAACATTGTTTCCAGTGCTGAGGCAGCAGAAAAGCTTCCATGCAGTCAGTCTCGTCACTCAGCATTGGAAGAAGTCATAAGATGTGTGTTTTGTTTTGGATATAAAGCTGTATTGATGCGCCACTTGTGTTGAGATCGACTTGTCTGGGGATCACTTCAGTTCCTTTGCATGAGAGGGTAAAACCTGAGTAACAGAAGCTTTTGTTTTAACTGGAGAAAATTATAGCTGAAATAGGTGATGCCTCACTGTGGTCCATACAGAGTATGAGAGAGCTCAGTTTCTCTTAGCCAAATTAATGAAATGAAGAAAAGGCTAGATGCCTTGAAACTGCTAGATTAGCAGCCCACAGCAGAAAGTGTGGCAATTCATTTGTGTGCATCTGTAGTTTGAGAAGAAGAACTTTATGTCTGCAAAGTTTGGATCTTATTGCTCCAGGACAAACCTGACAATGAAAAAAACAAAACAAAACAAAACAAAACAAAACCACCACCAAAGCTCAATAAACATTGAACATTGGCTTCTTGAAGAGTTCTGTCAATATAATCCTTGGGACAGATCTGCATCTACTGAATTAGCTAGTGGCTATTGAAGAGTGTCTTGCTTCTGTAGTAAAATGTAGTATGTTCCTCTACAGGCAAGGAGACACAAGTTGCCTTCATAAAGCTTGAAGATAATTTTTTCTTTGTTTGATGTATGGTTGTCTCTGTAACTTCTGAAAAAACAATAGTGCTATCTCCTGTCACTAGTGAGCCAAGTGCAGCTGTAATCCAGGGGCTAGTCATCATAACTTTTCAGTGCAAGATTGCTTAATTTTTCGAATTAGAAAGTCCTTTGTTACATTTAGAATACATGTACTGTTTCAAAGTGTTTTGCCTGCATAAAACCATTTTCCATTTTTTGCTTTGCTCATGCACTACCTATTGCATAAACATGATATTTTATAATTTATTATATTATAATATACTTTATTATTACTTTCTTAGAGTGGGATGTTAATTAAAACTAGTGAGCATAAAAATACTGCACTTTGTGCAACTTATTAAGCTTACTTTTCTGAAATTGTATTATGTTGTATTTTATTTATTATGCTCTTAGGTCTCAGAATAACATTTTACTGCTCTTTTGAATTTTATCTGAAAATGCACAAAACCTGAATAGGAAGTGGTTGTATATAACCTTCAAGATAGAATATTGTCCTTTGACAAGAGAAACTAAGAGATTCAGAAAGGTTTACCAGAGCTTGAAAATATTTTTACTATCTCAGTGCTATGAAAAAGGGATTATTTAAAACGATACAAATATTAAGTGTCTTATGCACGCCATTTTAGAGGCATGCTTCATGAGAGCCAAGAAAATCATGTTGATCCCTAAATACAGTTGGTTGATGTTGAAAATTTTGGACTCGGAAGTGGAGCAGTACCTGATTGGTTGGCCAAGAAACATGGAAAATAAGGTTCATATTTTAACAGTGGTAAGTGATCCAACAGGAGACTATCAACTGCGGTCTGATGTCATGTAGAATGAATGTGCTGCCAGCAGATGGCAGCAGAATGGAAAAATAGGCACATAAAGATGAGATAGTGGACAAAAGAACTCAGATTTCTAGCAGCTTAGTTTCACTAGCTCTTTTGACTATGCAAGGTAAGTTGAGGTTTAATTGGAAAGGGGAAATGTCCAAGGCATGCTGACTTTTGGTGTATAACCTTTGAGTGCAAAAAATTCTAACCACTCAGTTCTGATGGAAGTTTTAAAACAAAGATTATTTTAAATATAATTACACTAGTAAATATAGTTTGTATATAAAACTTCTGACATTTCACTAGTCATATAATGTGAAGAATGATTAATTCTGATGTCCTGTTGAACAAACTCATTACAGCAGAGGAAAATGGAGAAGTATTAATTTCAATTGGGGCTGTCAACTTATGCTCACTTTAGAAAAGAAATAAAGCCTTTAAGCTGGTTCTGTCTGCACATATCTTAGTTAGTATTTGATTACCCTGTGTGAGAAGCTGCAGATAATTTAAATGCTGTGAATATGTTTGGTATTTCTTTTTCTTTGGTGGTGTGTGTGGGTGTGTGTTCCCAGAAGAGAAACAAGGAGGAGTGAATGAGGTTTAATTTTCATCTTTATCTTAAAATCTGCTTTAGTACCATCTGCACTTTAGAGAGAATATGCAATACTGTCATTGTTCTGCATGCTTTATGGTGTTCTTGACTATGAACTTTTATTCTTATTAAAGAAAGCACAGGATTGAAATCATAGGTATATACCTTTTAATGGTGTGTATATACAGTTTTATGCTACATTTGTGATGTATAGTATAGTCAGGCATGCCAATCCAAAGCTAAATTTTAAAAAATGCTTTTTAAACAGGATTTGAGGCATAGACAAATGTTACCAGTGACCCACCAAAGATGAAAAAGGTAAGGGGGAAACATTATTATTTCTACTGTTCCTTTTTAATTTGTCCTTTTTTTTCTTTTTTTTTTATTTGACATATTTATATATATATAGAGAGAGAAAAGATGTATGCCTTTAAAAAAAAAAGAAAAAGAAAAAACTTTGCCAAAAATAAAGACAACTTGGGGATTGTTTTAAACCTCAAAGTCTGCATTGCTTAATCTGCTAGTTAGCTGGTGATTTTTCTGTATTGCTTTGTGCAAAGAAAACTGAGTAGGAAACTCACATCTATCTGCCTATATATCTGTGTGTATCTTTATGTCTGTGCAAGTTGCTTATGAATGTCTTGCCTCATATAACACAAGCTTATGCCCTGTTGAATTTTTGCTTACAAAGTTCAGCTTTTGAGGTTTTAGAGGCTTAGCCTGATATATTTGTGGGGTAAACAGCTTGAGACAGATACCTCAATTTTACTTAATACATGCAAAAAAATGAGCATGTGTTTTATTAATGGTTGCAGTGGCTATGCCACTATATTTCTAGAGATTTTCAAATGCCAGATTTTCTTTTTGTCAGATTAAATGATGAACACATTTTTTCACAACTGCATTCAGTTCTAAAAGCATGCAATGAAGTACCTTGATTTTAATTGACCCCTGTGTAATCTTAAAGAAATCATTATCCTATGTTTCAGACAAAATCTGTTTTTAAAGCACTTTTAAAAAGTAATATCATTTGGTAATTAAAAGCAGTATGTGCAATGGAGTGGCTGTCTTACTGATGTAGTGAAACAGTAAGGGCCTACCCTTACCATAGTACAGTAAGCAAAGCACAGTGACTATCACACTGCAGTTTACCAGCCACGGTGTAGATGAGCAGCAAAAGTGTAATTCCTTTGACCCCCACATATCATTTGCACACATCTCTATTTCTTTCATTTGAATGTTTTTCTGGTGTTACTTTGAAATACTGTCTTTTAGCTTATTGTCCGTATGAACCTGGCACTTTTTAAATCTGGAAGCAAAGAAACAAGTAGTGGAAGTTAAGAAATTCCACTGACCCAGTTAAATATAATTACAAGGTTAGAACTGGGGCCAGGATATTTGAGTTCTACATGTAACGATTCACTGCTCAGCCCCTTTTGAATGGCATTACCTCATCTTGAATCCATTCAGGAAAGGAGTTGCAAATCCCACAAGAATGGATCTGAGTTATCCAAGGTCATTGTATGAACAGAATGTGGACAATTCTTTTCACGTTTTCAGTTACAAAGGGATGCTTAAAACTACACACGAAGCAGCATTTTATGTATTAATATTAGTTGGGTTTGGGCAAAAATGTATTTGTCAGACTCGATTCTTTTGCATTGTCTTTCCCATGTGTTTGACATGTCAGGTGCAAGAGAGTCTGATCGGAGTGTTAGGAGGAAGGAGAGTATAAATATGCTAAGGTGCTTTGCAAAATAATGGCTTTATGTGAGCAAATGACATCAGTTGGAACAAATTACATACTGCTTCCAATGATGTAATCCAGAAAGTTTGAATTGCTTTTAACGCTTTCAGTCTGAATAAATTTCCTTTCTTTTGAGTTCTTCCCAGTAATCAGCTTTTATATTGCAAGCAGCAGGCTTGACCTTTGTTTATTCCTCCTTTTTGAACATTTGGTGATAGAAAGGACAGGTAGGAAAAAAAAAAAAACTTTTCATAAAATTATTAGTCATTTAGAAATATTTAGAGGTTTAGATTTTTTTTTTAACATTGATTAGTGAGCTGAAGCGGTCTTCTTTTCTAATGTGCATGTTTTTATAATGCCTCTAAATAGCGACAGAGATAACAGGCCAAGTATAAATCTAAAAAAATTAAGACAGGAGATATTTTTTAATCTACATTCATTTTTCTGTATATAGACAATAAACATTAATTTAATAAAATGAGGCTATGAAACAAGGTATTGTGTAAAAACACAAATGTACAAATAGAGATTTTTAGTATATGTAGTGATAATGTGATTAGAGCATGGAAAGAATGGAATTTTAAAGTGCTCGCTAAAATTAAATGGAAGCCTTAATCTTTCTTGTATGTTTTGTAGATCTTGAAATAATACTCATTGTCATTGACATTTTGATAAAAAGAATTCATAGTTATGAAATCAGCATTTAGAAGAATCTTTGGTTTATCTGAGAATTTTCCAAAATTTTCTGCTGTTTAATTTTAAAGTTTATCCTTGTAAAATGCAACTACAGCCAAGGTGTTATATCAGTTTCTGGCACAACATTCACATCTTTCAAGCCATGTTTCTCCATTAAGAGCTCTGAAAGTAAGTGTTGATTAATATTTGTAATTTCTTGATCAAACACAATACAAAAGTAATACTGAATTGCATCCAAATATTTAGGTTATAAGTATAAATAAAATGTCCTAATTGCATTAACTTTCCAAGGGCTTTTCTTCCACCTCCAGAGGATCAGGTAATTCACATGTACCCATCTTGAGTAGCATCTCACCTCCGAAGGCACACCATTGACTCCACTGGAACTTTTGTGAAGATAATATATGATTGCCTAAGAGTGATGGTAGCAGGATATAGCTTACAAAGTATTTACTACTTCAGAGGCAATGTGTATTTTTTAGAGTTCAACAGGCAAAGCTATTACAACTCTTTTGTTATTTAATCTTTCTTAGTATATATATTTTAATTGAACAATGTAATTTTTAAGGGCTCAATCAACTTTTTTATTATTGAGGCTTTTGGTATAATAATCTGTGATAGCTTTTCCTAAAACTTGCTAATATTCCTACAAGTGGAACTGCTTGCTGAAATATAAAACGATTGTGAAAAAATTTATTACACTTTTCCTTGTGACACATATACATCAGTTAAGCATTCTCAAAAGTTTCATCTTTTCTTAAATGAGCTTAAGTACAATTTAAATTATTTTTATCAAAATGGAATGAGAAATAAAGTGCTTTCTTCTTTGTATTTACTTTTAATATAAAAAATAATAAAAATATATAAGCAATGCAACAAAATGCCTATGATTTTGCAGGTGTTAAGAAGTATGTTTTCTGAAATTACTCAAGTAAACAATGCTTTTCAGAATGCCTTCTATTGCTATAGCTTATGGAGAAATCTATCCCAAACTGTTTTTACTATAAAATAGCCTTCCAGTTTTCATTTGTTTTCAATATCTGAACAACCAGATTAATGGAAGAACACATGACTGATTGATTAGGTATATCATATAATGCCATCTAAATTTTCAGTACAGTATGTTTTGTGGTACAAGATGTAAAGTGATTTACTAGAAGGCAAAATATAGGAAAATTTTTGTATTCTTATCAGAAAAAAAAGTGTTCCCCCACATGCTCTAAAGGATTAAACTGTGAGCACCTTATCTGTAAAACAAAAACACTTTAAGGGACTAATCCTGAAATAGAATGTCTGCTGTCAAATCATTGTTCCTGAATGGATATATTTACAGGACCCTAATTTTTTAGTGTAATCATGGCAGTCAGTTACTTAAGCTGTAGATGTCCCAAGGAGTGCAAACACTGAAAAGATACTGGTTGATGTGCTGGCAAAATTTAAATTCAGCACAGATGTCTGTCTGTGGGTGAATGCACTTAGACATACACATGTAGGTAAAATCAGGTTGATAGAAGATGCATTTCGCCTTTTCATTTTCTGTCAGTTACAATTCAAAACAGTAACATTTACTCTAAGAGTTCAACTTTGTAAGTTTCAAGCAGCTGCCACTACAAAAGGGGATGGAAAAAAAATAAAAAAAATCTAAAATGTTTTGTCTTCCTTCAGTGAAATATGGAATTTCCTGCATTGTTTTGTGTGTGTCCAAGGTCGAGGATAGGCAAAACTCACATGTGGTTCAGTAACACATTTTGAATTAAAATTTGTGTCGGAGTTTTAAAAAACTTTATTTTTTTCCTGTTTCATTGCTAGAAACAAATAGGACCTTTGCACCACTGAAAAAACATTTCTCATTTCCCTTCGAGTATTTTATATTTTTCAACATGAAACATCACATTGTGTGTTTCATTATAACTTGTTTTACATGTTATTAATTTTAATGTTTCTTCCCCTCTGATCTGTGCTTGATCAAATCAGTTGTCCAAATTGCTCTGCTGTTGTCAGCAGAAACACTGGCATCTGGTATAATACATATGGCTTGTTGGACAAAATGGTAAATTCAAGTGAACTATAGGTTGTGTTGCTCTAAGCATTATAAGAATGGGCACACTTAAAAAGTGAGTTATGGCATTTTGACTGTTTGTATTTGGCTACCAGCTTGGTAAAACAACCTTTATGTGATCAGTAATACAAGCAGGAAAAAAACATTTTGCTCTCAGTAATGTGCTCCTCTTGGTGTGCTGTTCCAGGTGGTAATTATTATAACTATCATCTTACTTATATCCTGCACTGAATATAAAGTCGAGCATATACCTCTGAAACAGAAAGTCTACAAGGACTGATTTGTTTTCCATTGTTCTGGGTTTTCTGAACTACCTCTGCTTTGGTTTGACTTTCTCCTAAGGAGCAGCAGGGAGAGAGTGCATGAAGAAAACTGATCATAGTTATTTGGTAACTTCTTGCTGCTTAAATCTCAGTGACTTAGACAGTTGCTAATTACTATTAGCTATTAAAAACAAACAAACAAACAAAAAAGGCATTTGAAACTACATGAACAAGAAATTTTTGTAGAAAGAAGCTGAGCATCCTTGAATTGAATTTTGACTGTGTAACTGTTCTGAGTTTTAGATGTGTGCAGCAAAACAACACCAGATAACAAATTTTGAAATAGGCTATTTCTGCCCCCCGTTGCTTCCTGAGCGCTGTTTTCATCTTTCCTCAAGTCTCTTCTGCATCTCAAGTCATATTGATCTCTATCTGTCATTTCCTTCTGCTTTTTTTCAGAGCAACTCACATACTTTGGCAATATTTTCCAAATACCAAGCTAGCCAAATACTACATCCGAATTTTTATTCGCATGTAGTATTTGGAATTTGGTGTTACCTAATTCTTAGGTATGATTTACCTTCTGTCCACCAATCCCCTAAGAGGTGCTACAGAAGGATGCTTTGTTCCTAAGTAATACATACACACAGTTGGACCTTCTGTACAGCCAAGAAATGCAGACTTTCGTGAAACTGCTGTGGTGTGTCAAATTAGTTTGTCACATAAAGTGACTGCCTAGCTCTACGGCAGTGAAATCAAGCTTTTATTGTATGTAGGTAGTTGTTTGGTTTTGTATCCTTGCACAGAAAGAAGCTCAGGCATAAAATACTTTTCTTTTACTCTGGCAGGTTTGTGCTCTTCCTAAGCCTCCAGTTAGCTGTTCTTATTAGTTACGGTAGTAAGGTTGTCTTTTTATTTCTGTTCCTTTTCAACTTCCCCATCTGTGAGGCAGTGAGGCCTGGTCAGCAAAGCAGATGACCTGCTTCTTTTACTGGCATTGGTGCTGCTGTGGTGGGGAAGCAACAGCACATCACTTCTCTATGCTATATCTATATAGACACAAAGTCTATGAATGATATACCTGTATAGAAACAATTCTTTTTTAAAGAATTCATAGTCTTTGAAAATCAAGTATGTCAAAACATAACAAAAATGCTCTTTATAAAACCTTGTTTAAGGACATGCATCTGGTCACCTAGCAGCCTGCTTAATTTGCCTACCAAATAAGACTGCCTACCAGATATGATTTTGAGTGATGGATCCCTATTTCAGACATCATTTTTTGCCTGGAGCTTTTCAGTCTGCAGATGTTTATACTGCACTTCTGCCTCAGTGTCTCTAGTCTGGATGTAATCAGTGATCTCATTCACACTTGAAGTCTCCAGAGAAGGGATAAACTGTACATCGTGTCCTCATCCATCTGTGTCCTCAATGATGTAATCAAATTATTGGTCAAGTGCAGTCTAATTCCACTGGTTGACTTGCATGGCATCAATATCAGTGCTTAATACACTTCATTGCCACTGCTACATTGCCATACCCCTGTGGAAATGTTTTGCAATGTATTCTGCATTTTGTCAGGGGACCTGTGGATTGCACTTATGTCAGCTGTCAAGCTTATAGACAAAGCCTCTGTGTTTTCCTTTACTTTCTGGAGATTATGGTTCTGTTTCCTGAGCCATGAAGTCTCTCTGAATGTTACTGCCAATAGCAGTTTTGACATGCTTCAGGGTAGCTCTTAGTTGTCAGTGTCTTGAATAACTAGTAACTTCAATAGCTAGTGACTTGAGTAACTAGTAACTGCAAAGTTGTTAAATGGCAAATCTTTCATAAAAAGAGTCTTTTCGGTGGCTGAATAGTCAGCATGGATGTCAGTCGACAAGCTTATACAATTTTTG